>NC_090256.1:6128708-6218833 GCF_037325665.1 Littorina saxatilis | reverse complement strand
AACCTTTGCCTTTTTTGCTGTCCATCGATGTTGTGCTCCCTCTCACTGCTGTTGAAACAACAACAAAATTACCACAATGAACAAAACAGAACATTATATAATGCTTCTGTTATGAATATTGGTCACAGCGATATAAAAGATTAATAAATTTATAGGCACCAGCCACAGAGAAATCACTTCATAAAACATTTTACTTAATTAAGTCATCCAGCAAAAAAATGTGGTGGTGCCTGTGATGCAAGACACCTGCGATGAGAGGACACCTCTCAATGAAGGACTTATCCATTATCTTCTGTGGCCCCTGACACTTTGGGCTGTTCCTGATTAAGAGCTTCCGGGTTACACAGCCCCAATAAGATGTGTAAATGCTCAATTAACTACCCTTCACAGCAGTAGGATGCTGTTCGGAGGAGGAAGGGGAAATGGGGGAGGAGAGAGTGGTTGACAAGCATCTATTTGATTATCATAATCAAGTAAGATTTGATCACTTTACACTTCACTTTTGGCGAATACTCTTCTAATAGCCCAAGTCAGTCAAAACTACACACACCATCCTTCTTCAACATGGATTCCTCATCCTGCATGCTCAGCAGGCTGTTGAAGAAGGATTTAAGGACACGTACACTGACAATTCCTAACACTCTCCTGAAACCCAAGTGAGTCCAAAACGCCCATACCATCTTTTCTCAGTGTGGCCTCGACCTCATCATGCATGTTGAGGAGAATGTCGACGGCCCACTCCACCTGGTCCAGCACGTCCTGCAGGGGGAACTCATTGGCGTACAGCCACTGCCCAAACTCCAGCAGGTACTCCACCTTCTGGAACTCGTTGCTGGGGCTCTGAAAATAGGTGAATGAAAATGAAACAGTAGAACACCTCTTATCAGACCTAAAAAAATCTCAGAAAACCAGGTCTTATAAAGCAGTCAGGAAGTCACGCGAGACTTCGTACTATTATAGGGTCAAGGTCGCTCTTTTTTTAGGGTTACCTCCCCTTGTTACCAAGGTGACGATTCAGCGTCCTAGCACTAAACTGAAGTAAATTGCTTTTATGTGAGTTGGGATAAGAATGTAATTTAATAGGGGTAAATGTACAGAGGTTATGACCAGAAAATCAGAGAAAACAGGGTGTTATGAAGAGTGGAACCACACTTGTTAACTCGTTTTGACTATTTAGGCTCCTTTTAAACTCATTGCTGGGGCTCTGAAAATGGGAACCAATAAAATGCCCCCCCCCCCCCCCGTTACGCTCAGGGACTGCTCGAGCTCTGCAAATTGGTATGAATACAGACTCAACGGAACCCCTTTGTAAACTCATTGCTGGGGCTCTGAAAATGGGAAGGATTGTACAGACTGCAACGTACGCCCCTTTTTTGTTCGAGTAATAACTGGTAATCTACAGTGGAACCCTTTCTTAAACTCATTGATGGGGCCCTGAATCCGGGAATGAATACAGAGGAACCCGTTTTAAACTCATTGCTGGGGAAACCAACTGGAAAAACATGGCTTTTTAAAGTAAGGTGCGGCCAACTTAAAATCTGAGAGTTTGAAACAAAATGTCAGCGATAACTCACGTTGAGCGCCTCAATGGCATTCTGGTATGATGAGAGCTGCTCGCTGAGTTCTTTAGAGCTGAGGGCAACTCTTCTCCACATGTGAGCCACGTAGTCTTCACTCTCATCCTGTGTAGGAATCAACCAATCATACAATCTTTCTCCATACCACACAAACAACACAGCTATTTCGTTATAGTCTTCAGCATACTTGGATGTACATGTACCAGTCTTTTAAAATCATGATCCTATTTTGTGTCATTCTCAAAGTTAATTATTCAAGTCTGAGCTTTGTGCATATGTCATACACACTGCACCTTTACATTCTTTAAAATTCCAATAATTAAGGTAACATGTCAATTGATTGCCATATAAAAAGGTCACCAGAGCGTATAAAGGGAGCTTCACATGTAATCACATTACCAACTTTAGAGTCATTTCCAGAAATTGATATTTATCTGTTGCTCCCTTTCTGCATATAGAGGACAGTCACCAGAATATTACCCTTGTTTTTCAGTCTTATAGTCTGAATATTTCATTTTCAGATAAAACCTTCTCAGCTACAAGCACGTGTAATGATACTGAATTAATTTAAACAGCTAGTCTAAGAGCTGACAAAGTGTATATAGTCATGCCATGCATACATTTCTTGCATTTAAATTAGTGTGTATTTTAAACACTGTGACTGTGAGCCACAGGGCATATGGTACTTTTAAATCCAATGCCGCCATCCTGTGTCATTATTATGTCCAAATAAAGGCATAAAGTATATATATATGACTATACAATAAATATTTAATGATCTTGACTGTACACTCTAACTCTTAAACATCAAGAGCGTGTCTCCATGCAACGGATAAAGGATCTAACTTAATAAGTACCAAGAAATGCATTTTAGTTCTACACAAATGCAAAGTGAAAATGCTTAATCTTTTAAAAAAAGATTCTAACAATCTTAAAGTTATAAACTCAAACTGCTGTGATGAAGTTAGTTTATTGATATCAATGCCCGTGATCTCACAGACCTTAGAAAAGCATGCAGTTTAAAAACAAATCACAAATAACTCTTCAGAACATTCATGGGATTTACACTTTCAGCAGCTATATATTCCTTTGATTGCACCTATCAAAAGCAACTCAATGAAAACAAAATTGTTTATGTATAAGTGAAATCAACTATAAAAAAACCCATGCTGATCCACATAATTTGCAAGTAGAGAAAAGGTTTATGACATTGGCAATCGAATGAACATCAATCAAGCATTAGATACTTATTTTCTAAAAAGAATTTAATCGCAAATTGCCTGAAGTCCATGACAATTAAATTTTGTTCTTTTGGAATCAGCTCTGTTTAAGCCTCGATCAGTCTGCTTGATGTGAAATCCAATTGAGCACAAATGTTAGTTGTGCTCTTCAACTGTATAACCAGCAGTATGTGCTTCAGCTGTTCATCTAAACAGACCTGAAATTGTGTTCCAACTATGATACAGCTGCTGCCATGTTCACATTTATCAATTTGTACTCACTGAAGCAACAAGCAAACAAAAACACCAAATCAAAAATCAAAAATCAACTGAATTATAACTCATTTTCAACAAAATATACTGCTTTGGATGTTTCGAAGAAACAGCTCTTACTTCCTGTGGCAGAAAAAAATTAGGGTAAATCAAATGACAGTTTAAAAGGAGATGACAAAAGCTGTACAGTGAGCTTAAACAGACAGATTTGTTTTCATGCATGACAGGGATAATATATGTTCAGTGTCCATCAACACTGCATGCAAACCTAAAACTACTGATTAATATATAAGAAAATCTGAGAGCAAATTTGTTTTCAGATGTGAAACTCTGAATATGAAACAATGCAATATGACATGTATTTAAACGTATGCATGCATATATAATACATTTAATTAATGTAATATTAATTCATGCAGTCATCTAGCAAAAGTTTCTTGATTTCATGTTATCCTCAAAAACACTGACAGAGTGATCTTGCTAATGATTACATGAACATAAAGCTGTGTAGAGAATAAATTGTACTGGAGTAAAGAGTTAGTAAAAAGATCATACCAAAGATACATATTCATCACATCCCAGCTATCAAAAGGTTATTGGCAGAAGTAGGAGGCAATTGAAAAGTTCATCAGTTATCACATCACAGCTTTATGCACCCAATATTAAATGTGTGACATGCAGCCAATACCAGTCATTCGCATTGGATAAGCTAGTTTTGTTAGTATATGCACATACATAAAACGGTAAGATGTCTGTGTTTCTGGTTGTTGGTGTGTGTGTGTGTGTGTGGGTGTGTGTGGGTGTGTGTGGGTGTGTGTGTGTGTGTGTGTGTGTGTGTGTGTGTGTGTGTGTGTGTGTGTGTGTGTGTGCCTGTGATGTGAATGCATTTGTTTGCATGTATGCACACACACATGCATGACTGTCTGTGCATGTCTCTTTGTGTGTGTGTATCAAAGTGTCTTTATATATTGTCAGTGTATGGGTGTATCAAAACTACTTTTTACTCTCCAAGTATGTGCCAGGCTTCAGCCTCTCACATCTTAATACAAGTTAGTTTTCTCACATATCAAACATGTTAGTTTTGTCACAATACTGGAATCATGCATTTCCCCTCTTCCTTTATCCAACAAGGACACGTACCTTGGGCATTTCAAAACATATTACATGGACCACACATACGCTTTTGAAATGTATATGCATGAAAACTCTCGAAACATTTACCTTGAATTTCTGGATATCCGAGTGAACACTACGTCCCAGCTTAGCTTTCACCATGACACGGTGTTTGAAGACCAACCTGTTGGCGAGCAGAATAAACATGGTTTTAAAAAAAAAGTCATCATTAATTTTTATGAAAGAAATAAAAAGTTCTGTGTGCTGGAAGTTGATCTTGGGAACTGTGTAGGTGGGCACACACAGGCATGATCAGATGCATGCACAAACACTTAACAGGTAGGGAGAGGGAGAGAAAGAGACAGACAGACAGGCTGACATCGACACACACATAATCAGATGCATGCACAAACGCTTAACAGGTAGGGAGAGGGAGAGAAAGAGACAGAAAGACAGGCTGACATCGACACAGGCATGCACGTACATAAACTCTCTCAAGAGAGAGTGAGCAAGAGAGAGAGGTAGAGAGAGAGGGAGGGAGAAAGAAAGAGAGATGGGGAGATAGACAGCCAGATAGTCAGGAAGGCAGACAGAGACAGATATTGCTCACAGACAGATATGCAGACACAGATAAAGACAGTGACAGACAGAGACACTGAAAAAAAAGAGAATACTTAGTCAGAAACAAGTTAAATCATAATTCAGAGTAATGAGAGCACTCACAGCCTGTGCTTGGTTCTTGGCATATCAGTGATGGCTTGATCCATTGCCTGCAGTGCCAGTTCCCACTCTCCCTGTCGTAACACACAACAAGAATGCAAAGTAACTAATATAGATGCACACAAAAAACATTCACGTGACCCCTTAGTACAGAGAAAAAGTCCCTCATCCAACAGGGAAGCTTACAAGTTCCATCATTTTCAATAATCAAGCCATATAAGGCTGGCATACTCTGTCTCCTGAGGAGAATATCATAAAATTGGACGTTATCCAACTGCGAAACTTACATGTACAACCGTTTTTAAATCATCCAGCTGTACAGGCAGCCATACTCCGTCTTCAGAGGATTAGCACCATGAATGATTCTATGAACACTCCATCTCTTAGGCAGAGTATAACTACTACGAGTACGGTAGGCAGTGAAGCACTTACCTCATCAGCGTAGGACTGGAAGAGAACGCCGTACATGGCCGCACGAAGCGTCAGGTCCTCACCAGATTTGCCGATCATACCCGCTGGCTGCTTGGGTTTGGCTGGGACGATTTTCTTTTGGCCGCCCTTGCCCTCCTGTTTTCCTTCTTCCGCCTCCTTGCCTTCTTCTGCTGGGGTCTGCTCCTCTTCTGGGGGTTCCTGGAGGAGAATAGGTGTCGCCTTGGTTAGTGCGTATGGGGCGGGGGTGGGGATGATGGGCAGGGGGAGGGGAAAGTGGGAGGTAGGGTAGGGATGATGGGCAGGGGGAGGGGAAAGTGGGAGGTAGGGTAGGGATGATGGGCAGGGGGAGGGGAAAGTGAGAGGTAGGGTGGGGATGATGGGCAGGGGGAGGGGAAAGTGGGAGGTAGGGTAGGGATGATGGGCAGGGGGAGGGGAAAGTGGGAGGTAGGGTAGGGATGATGGGCAGGGGGAGGGGAAAGTGGGAGGTAGGGTGGGGATGATGGGCAGGGGGAGGGGAAAGTGGGAGGTAGGGTAGGGATGATGGGCAGGGGGAGGGGAAAGTGGGAGGTAGGGTGGGGATGATGGGCAGGGGGAGGGGAAAGTGGGAGGTAGGGTAGGGATGATGGGCAGGGGGAGAGGAAAGTGGGAGGTAGGGTAGGGATGATTGGCAGGGGGGGGGGGGGGAGTGGGAGGTAGGGTAGGGATGATGGGCAGGGGGAGGGGAAAGTGGGAGGTAGGGTGGGGATGATGGGCAGGGTGAGGGAAAAATTAAAAATTTTAGTAATAAATTTTCATTTGATTAATATACTTACCCAACTCACATATAGCAATTAACCCTAGTTCAGTGCTGGATACGCTGTACGCGTCCCCTTGGTAACCAAGGGAGACCACTCTAAAAAAGAGAGTGCTCTATCCCATAATGCCAGACTAACTACTAGCCTGACTTCCGTATGCACGCGCATACGCCGCCATCTTATCATTCCTAAACGAAGCCCAACTCACTCCTTTTTTAGACCCCCATAAATCCCACAGCGGGGAGGCGGGAGGGAATAAACGATGTGAGTTGGGTAAGTATATTAATCAAATGAAAATTTATTACTAAAATTTTTAATTAAATTACATATCTTACCCAACTCACATATAGCAGATTGCTATCATAGGAGGAGGGTACTCACCATATCAATCCACAAGAACCTGCCCTGCAGCCACCAAAGAGGGCAAAGCAGAGCTGCCATCCTGACGTATGCCAGCCACCTCCCGGAGATAGAAGTTTATAAAAACGTCTTCCGATCTCCAGTATGCCGACTCCAGAACTTCTGAAAGACGACCTGATCTCAGCACTGCCAACGACGAAGCCCACGCCCTGGCCTCGTGAGTTCTGGCAGCCGTAAGGGGCAACACCATTCTGGTATCCCCTAATTGTCTTTGCCACCAGATATAAGCGTTCCGAATGGTAGACGAAACCCATTTGGTTAGCGTAACTTTCGAAATGTCCTTCCCCCGAGCCGTATTGAGTGATATAAAGAGCAGTTTCTGAGACATAGAGCGAATAGGCTGAGTCCGGGACAGGTAGCTGCTGAGTGCTCGTACAGGGCAGTTAAAAACATCCTCATCTCCCGGGGCCAGGATTGTGCTCAAAGGGGGAATACGGATAAGCGGGGATGGTTGCCCTGGTTTTTGGTTCTTAGCCAAGAAATTAGGCCTGAACCTAAGAGAAAAAGAACCGTCTTTCTCCCGGGAGATATCATTTGCCATTCCCGACAACGCGTGCACCTCGCTACCACGTCTAGCCGTAGCGAGTAAGACCAAGAAAAGAGTTTTATGAGTTACATTTGCCAGACTGGCTAAATGGATAGGCTCAAAGTCCTCTGACGCAAGAAAACGTAACACCAAAAAAAACATCCCACGCCGGGAGCTTTGTTTTGTCACGAGCCAACTTAAGAGAAGCGCCCTTAATAACGCCGGAGATAACCCCCGACAAGTTAACTTTGTGACCAAGTTGCCTGAGAGTAGAGGCAATTGCCGACCTTCTAACCTTCAACGAAGAGGGAGAACCCCCTTGATCAGCTAGCCACGCCAAGTGATTCGCTAACTGCATAGACCTAGGCGCCAGAGGATTCACATTATTCTCAAGACACCACTTCGACCACGAAGACCAATGCGAGGCGTAAACAGAGTTGGTCGACTCTCTGTGAGCGTTTTGAACCAGCTTCAGAGTAGACACAGAGGCCCCTGCCCTAAGCAGAGAGTCTCTGATAACACCCACCCGTGAAGTTGCAGCATTTGCGGGTTTACGTGATGAATGCCTGACCGAGGCTGCAGAAGTTCGCCCTTCCTTAGAGCGAGCGGGATGGGAGGACGAACGGCCAGACGTACCAGATCCGGATACCAGTGCTGGCTGGGCCAGAGAGGCGCAACCAGCACTAGCGCTGGCCTTTCGAGGTCTGCTTTCCTTATTACCCTGCCCAGAATGCAGAAAGGAGGAAACGCGTAAGCCACCAGGTTCGTCCAGTCCATCTCGAGTGCGTCCACCGCCCAGGCTTGGGGGTCCGGGAACGGAGACACAAAAAGCGGGAGCCTTGCCGAGAACCTTGTCGCAAACAAGTCGATGCACGGCTTGTCCACCTGAACCCAAAGGCGCTCCAAGGCCTGATGCGAGAGGGTCCACTCCGAGTGGAGTATCTTGTCCCCCCTGCTCAGGGCATCCGCCAACACATTGAGCTTGCCCCTCAGGTAAGTTGCTGACAACCGAATGTGATGCGTACTGCACCACATCAGCAAGCGACATGCTCTGTCTGACAGAACCTGCGAGCGCGTCCCCCCCTGGCGATTTATATAAGCCGCAACAGTCGTATTGTCTGTATGTACTCTGACATGACTGCTCGCCAGAGAAGGAAGAAACGCCCCCAGGCCCAAGGCCACAGCCTCCAGCTCCAAGACGTTTATGTGCAAGGACCCTTGACTGACGTCCCACACACCCGCAGCCGTCTGATCCGCCAAATGAGCTCCCCACCCTGTCTGAGACGCATCCGTGAACAGATCGTTCTCCGGAGCCGGGGGAGTGATGGGGACACCCTGGGACACCCAAGGAAGAAGCCAGACACCTGTGGTGCTCCTGAACCAATCTCCCAACTCGACCTGACAACTCCAAGCTTGAGTTGCCTGATCCCACCGAGCCTGCACCGCCGCCTGAAATGGTCTCTTGTGCACTCTTCCCAACGGAACCAGCGAGGCCATAGATTCCATCTGACCCAGGATAGAATACAACTCCCGAGCCGAGGCCACATTCTTTCCGAGTAACTCCCGGATCAGCGACTGAAGTTTGTCCACCCGCTTTTGAGCGGGACGAACTGACCACTCCACTGTGTTGAACTCTATGCCCAGATAAGTGAACCCCTGTGAAGGCTCCAACTCGGACTTCCCCACATTGATTGAGAACCCGAGTTGACTCGCTAGGCTGAGAACCCTGTGCGTGTGTGTGCTGCATAAGGCCTGATCCTGGTGCAAAATCAGCCAGTCGTCGAGGTACGCCCTGAGGCGCACCCCCTCCTGCCTCACTAGGGCACAGAGCTGACGAACGACCATCGTGAAGATCCAAGGAGAGAGGGACAGACCGAACGGGAGAGCCCGAAACTGGAAAATCCTTTCCCCCCACCGAAACCGCAGCCACTTTCTGTCCGCTGTGTGCATCAGCACGTGAAAGTAAGCGTCCGTGAGATCGATGGACGTGGCCCAATCACCCGGACGGAGAGCCTCTCTCACCGACGCCGGCGTTTCCATCGTGAATTTTACCACTCTCAGGAACCTGTTCAGACATGAAAGGTCTAGAACTGGCCTCCACGCACCCGATGCTTTGGGCACCACAAAGAGCCTGCCGTAAAATCCCAACGATCCCTGATCGCGAACCTCTTCGATCGCCTCTTTTTGCAGGAGAGCAACTACCTCCCCCTGCACAGCCAACTTGGCCTCGGGATCGCTTGGAAATCTGAAAGGCGGAGGTATCCTGGACAGAGGTGCCTTCTTCTCTGCCCAGAGTAGCCGGAACCCCGAACTGACCACCCCTAAAACCCACTGGCTGGCCACCAAGCGCAACCAGGTAGTGAGGGCCCTGGAGGGGCCGCCCGCCACCACGACGGTGGGGGCTAGAGGGACCGAAAGTTCGGGAGGGCATCATTGGGGGTGGGGCTTGCGCCCCGACCCCCTAGACCCGCCAAAAGAACCCCCCCTCTGAGAAGAGGAACCACGCCCCCTACCCCGAAAAGAAGAGTTCTGACCCTGCGTCTTGCCCGCCGCCGCGGACGAAGACTGAGTCTTGCCTTGACCCTGAGGTTTGCCATGAGGCTTCTGAAAACCTTGACGAACAACTTTGGCTATAGCCAGATCTCTTGCTTCGTGCGTTTCCTTTTGCAAAGCATCCAAAGATGCGCGACCCAGAAGGGAACCATCCATGACGGGAGACACCTTCAGAGCATCGATCGTCACCTTGTCCCTAATTCTTGACCCCGTCAAAAAAGCCGACCTGCGAGAATGCACGGCAAAAGTGTACAATCTAGCCGACAACGCCATTTGTTCCTGTGACACCCTGGCCAAAGTAGCCAGCAAAGTCATCACATCTTCCGAGGAAGCGTCGAACCGGAACTCAAAGGGATCGAGCGACATAGCAATCGACCTCGACAACGATCTCTGGAGTGACTCTGACACAGAGGCCAACTCCATCAGAGAGCGTCCTGTCTCCTCTAAAGACATCAAAGATGCCTCCGTACAAGGGACAGGCCTTTCCTTCGAATAGCCATCTTCCCTCAGAGCCGTCAGTTCCGGTGTCACCGGTAGTACCGACATAGGCAAAGAGTAGGAATCAATCAGTCTGACTGGGTTGACCACCAGCTTGAAGTTGCGCATATTAGCCGAACAAGGAACTTGTTGACCAATCTTCGCTAACCACGGTACAGCCGCCTCGGGAGCCTCCCTGTGTTGTGCCAACAACGGAACAGGAGACACCCCCTTAGACCAACCCTTCACCAACACCTTCGACATCTCGAACGCCAGAGAAGGCGATTCGATGAACTTGAAAGAACCCTTCGTATTCTTATCAACACGAAAATCCCCCCAAGCCGAGGGCGGTGGAGCAAGCTGCGACTTGCTCTCCACTACCCCCTCTTCAAAGTACTTCGAAGCCGTTTCAGCTGCAAGCGCCACCGCACTTCCCAGCCTAGACGGCAAACGGACACCGGCATCCTCTCCCAGAACGGAAGTGCCCTCGCCCAGACAGTCGTCCTGCACATCTGTACAGTCCGGGAGTTGACTCCCCGCCTGACTGTCATAGTCAAACAGAGACCCATCTCCACTGCCTTCTTCCCCCGCAGGTGGAAGCAGAAGTCTCACAGACTGCCTAACGTCAAATGGCGCGGCAGAAAGCAACGAACCTTCCGTACGCTCTACAGTGTCCTTACCCCCCCCTGACCGGCCGACAGAGCGGCGATGGCCAGGCGGGGTATCAGAACTTTCACCCGTGAGCGCGATGCCCGTGGCTACTTTTGACTGTAGACGCGCTACACTTTCCCCGGAGAACCCAGGTACTCGTGTAGCAAACATACCTTGTGACCGCGAACCACCAGGAGACAGACCACCCGACGAAAGTGGGATAATCTCATCCCCATCCTGAACAGCATGAACATCAGCTGTAGTCACCGTAACAGAAGGGCCCGCCACCATCTTAGCCAAAGATGACGGTCCTGACACCCCAGAAGGGAGTGAACGTAGTTCAGCCCGTGTAGACGAAATTTCTTCCGCCAGTGAAGAAACCTGTGAACTAAGTGCAAGCAAAAGAGAGGCCACGTCCGCGGCCGCCAGACCAGAAACAGCAGGAGCAGAAACCGCTTTAGCAGGTTTAGCAACATTAGCAACCTTATCCAAAGGTTTCACCGGCAAAATGGCCGCCGGCAAAATGGCGGCAGAAGGCATGCCTATCAAAACATCAACACATTTTTCTGAGTCAGATTCTAACACCCCCGCGACGGTTTGTTTAGATTCTCTATGCATCTTTCTGGGAGGGGAGGACTCAGCAGCCACCTGCTTAGAACTCTGCCTCTTCTTAACGTTATCAGCCATAGCATGTACGACTTTGTCAAAATATTTCAGAAAAAATTTTTCGAAAAAATTTCACAAGTCAAAAATGGCCAGACAACGCCTTTACAACAAGTACAAAACAAAGAACGATCTCACCTCAATACAGTAGCAAGGTAAGACGACGAAAGAATACCAAGGAGAAGAAACCCGGTCCCTCAGACCAAGCAACATCGGCTGAACAACAGCCAGAGCGTACACAAATGCGACCAGCTTGTCTGAGCGCTGAGTATGGAATGATAAGATGGCGGCGTATGCGCGCGCATACGGAAGTCAGGCTAGTAGTTAGTCTGGCATTATGGGATAGAGCACTCTCTTTTTTAGAGTGGTCTCCCTTGGTTACCAAGGGGACGCGTACAGCGTATCCAGCACTGAACTAGGGTTAATTGCTATATGTGAGTTGGGTAAGATATGTAATTTAATGGGAGGTAGGGTGGGGATGATGGGCAGGGGGAGGGGAAAGTGGGAGGTAGGGTAGGGATGATGGGCAGGGGGAGGGGAAAGTGGGAGGTAGGGTAGGGATGATGGGCAGGGGGAGGGGAAAGTGGGAGGTAGGGTGGGGATGATGGGCAGGGGGAGGGGAAAGTGGGAGGTAGGGTAGGGATGATGGGCAGGGGGAGGGGAAAGTGGGAGGTAGGGTAGGGATGATGGGCAGGGGGAGGGGAAAGTGGGAGGTAGGGTAGGGATGATGGGCAGGGGGAGGGGAAAGTGGAAGGTAGGGTAGGGATGATGGGCAGGGGGAGGGGAAAGTGGGAGGTAGGGTGGGGATGATGGGCAGGGGGGAGGGGAAAGTGGGAGGTAGGGTAGGGATGATGGGCAGGGGGAGGGGAAAGTGGGAGGTAGGGTGGGGATGATGGGCAGGGGGAGGGGAAAGTGGGAGGTAGGGTGGGGACGGGGTTTGTGTGTTTTTGTGTGCGCTTGTGGTGTGTGTGTGTGTGTTTGTGTGTGCTTGTGGTGTGTGTGTGTGTTTGTGTGTGCTTGTGTGTGTTTGTGTGTGTTTGTGGTGTGTGTTTGTGTGTGCTTGTGGTGTGTGTGTATGTGTGTGTGCTTGTGGTGTGTGTGTGTGTGTTTGTGTGTGCTCGTGGTGTGTGTGTGTGTGTTTGTGGTGTGTGTGTGTGTTTGTGTGTGCTTGTGGTGTGTGTGTGTGTTTGTGTGTGTGTGTGTGTGTGTGTGTGTGTGCTTGTGGTGTGTGTGTGTGTGTGTGTGTGTGTGTGTGTGTGTTTGCATGTGTGTGTGTGTGTATTTACCTCCTTCTTGATCTTTTTATCAGATGTGGCTGTGATGCATTCCAGGATCACTTTCATTGGCTCTTTCAACAGCTCCCTTTCAATGGGCATGCTGACCAGGGGAATGGCCGAGTTCCAGTAGTGACGCGCTGCCGTCATCACCAGCTCGTAGTTGTTGGCAGCCCGGGCAAATCTGTCAGACAAGCAGAGTATTAGTAGTAAAAATCATTTATTAATTAGTAAAATCTTTTATTTAGCAACACACTGTAAAACCATGAGCAACATTTGCCTGTCAGACCAAATTACAAAAATGCAAGAGAGAATAAAATGCCTGAATGAGCACACCATAGGTTTGAAATGACAGTGTCACTTTAAACTTTAATTGTACATTGAGCAAGGATCCGCCAGCCCAGTTTGTATCTTTTAATACTGCCTACAGCAGTTTGTTTGTTTGTACAAGTTTAATTTCTTTAGCTCTGTTTTGGTATAAGGGTGACAAGCAGCTGCAGCTAGTCATCCTGAGACGACAAACTGAACAGGTTGACAGGAGGTAAAACCAAGATGAAAACGAACAAAAGCTAACCTGCAACTGTTGAGAAAAGCCGCCATGGCTTCACGCCTCATGGAGTTCTTGCCGGCCATGTTGTTGATGAGGCTGTGTCCATGCAGCACGCTGGCGTAGCTCAGCATCTCCTGCTCCACCATGTACTGGTGTCTGAAACATGCAGCGCCAACAATCATTATCCCAGTGTCCCCCAGCACAAAAATCTATATCCAAATCCTGGCCACACAGACACACCCCCGCACACCCCCCCCCACACACACACACAAACTTGTCCTTGTTGCGAGCCTTGGCCTGCGTGCACTGCGCTGCGGAAGAACCTGAGCGCCTTCTTACTGCCACACACACCCACATCCCCCCCACACACACATCCCCCCACACACATCCCCCCCACACACACATCCTCCACCCACACTTACTTGTCCTTGTTGCGAGCCTTGGCCTGTGTGCCACTGCGGAAGAACCTGAGCGCCTTGTTGCTGCCACACACACACCCACATCCCCCCCACACACAAACATCCCCCCCACACACACACATCCCCCCACACTTGCTTGTCCTTGGCCTGCGTGCCGCTGTGGACGAACCTGAGCGCCTTGTTGCTGCCACACACACACACATTCCCCCCCCCCCCCCCCACTTACTTGTCCTTGTTGCGAGCCTTGGCCTGCCTGAGCGCCTTGCTGCTGCCACACTTACACACACACACACCCACATCCCCCCCCCACACCCACACACACTTACTTGTCCTTGGTGCGAGCCTTGGCCTGCGTGCCGCTGCGGGCAAACCTGAGCGCCTTGTTGCTGCAGAGCATGACCAGGTTGTGCAGGTTGCCCACCTCAAAGGCCAGGAAGGTCAGGCGCGCCCACAGCTGGAGCTCAATGAAGTGATCCGTCCAGTGGCACTTCTCTACCAACTGGGCTATCTGCAGACGGAAAGAAACAAACTTACATAGGTCTCGAATAGCAATACCAGTTGACGAGACCATGAAAAAATAATAACCAACCAACCATCTGCAGACAAAGAGAGCAAGAAACTGGTCATATAGATCTAAGAAGACAATTCTATTTGAGTATTTCCGGGAAAGAAAAACAAGTCGTCTCAACAATATCACTTTATCTCTTTCACTTACATCACCGACGAAGGGCGTGTCCTTGAACTCCATGATGCCGTTCTTCGTCATGGACAGCATCTCCGTGGCAACGATGGCACGGGTCATGGGCTTCTGACCCTCCATGCTGGACTGCAACAAAATATGAAAAGCAACCAAGGTCAAATCTGTTTGAAAAGCTCCCATGTATTGTTGCCTACTCCAGTGTACAATCTGGATCGTCAACATGCTCGGAGTACAGACCTGCTTGAATTGTCAAGTAATTGCTTCCATTCAATCTATTATACCTTACAAAAACAATTTCTGAGCACACTCATTGCAAGCGTTTTTTAAAGTTTTTTTTAAGCCAGTTTATGTAAATGTACTAGACAAAAACATTGGGATTCTGAGAGTTAAAGCACACAAGAAGTTTATCCATGATTCACACAAAAATATTATTTTACAAACGTCTATTTTGAAATGCTAGTGACTACAGATGCAACCATCTAACACACACACACACACACACACACACACACACACACACACACACACACACACACACACACACACACACACAAGCATACTTGTTAATTCGATCACATTCTATTTCAGCCCTTGAATACACAATTAACTTGATCAGTCCACCAGCAGCAACAAATGACAATAATCAACCCACATCATCGTCAGTGCCGAGCGTCTTGGCGATCTGTTGCTGAGCCATCTGTTTGGCTTTGACCCAAGTGTGCAACAAAGGCTGTCGCACGGCAATTGGAACAACGTCTCCAGGGTTGTCGCCGTTTGTCACCGTAATGGCAAACTCGCATACCTGGTGAAGTAAAAACAATATGTTTGTTCATGTTAAAATACACTGATGGTCCGAAAGTGCAGCTAAGGTGAAATGATGGTGTACAAATGTTTTAAAGGGGGTACAATGTCATGAATGCTTTATTAGATGTATGAAAGTGTACACTATAATGCCAATAAAAAATACACTGAAATAAATGTGCACTCCTCTAAACACAGAGCTAGAGAGACATATAGGCAAGCACATTATTTCTTTCTCTATCTCCATCTCTCAGTTAAAGTGTAATAATTGTGTACACATTTTTCAAAGGGGGTACAATGTCATGAATGCTACAGTTCATATATGAAAGTGTACACTAGTGCTAATAAAAATACACTGAAATAAATCACTCATCTAAACACACAGACAAGCACAACACACACCCACACACACAACACAACACAAAACACACACCCACACACACAACACACACCCACACACACAACACAACACAAAACACACACCCACACACACAACACACACCCACACACACAACACAACACAAAACACACACCCACACACACAACACAACACAAAACACACACAACACAACACAACACACACACCCACACACACAACACAACACAAAACACACCAGCTTCATCCCAACAAACCTCAACAGCCTTTTTGACATCGGGGCCAGCATCAGGGCTGATGCCAAGACCGTTAGGCTTGGACCCTTTCGCTCCCGTCTGTGCCTTTGCCTTGCTGCGTGGACTTTTGCTGTCTGCCACTGAAACGGCCTCTGACTTGTCCCCTTTTGATGGTTGCGGGATCCATGGTGCAATAAGGCCGCATGCCAACGCTTTGCAGATGTTGACCAGCAAGATGGTTTCTCTGGAAGCAGAAAATATGGTGCAGATGTTCAACGTGAAGTCATCGGTAGTAGCAAACTCACTGGAGCAAATTTTAAACACAGCAAAAACTTTGCTGTACCAGCTGGGGGACAATTTGTTATGTTATAATAAGTCTTATATCGCGCGCGTATCTCCAGACTCGGACTCAAGGCGCAGGGATCTATTTATGCCGTGTGAGATGGAATTTTTTACACAATACATCACGCATTCACATCGACCAGCAGATCGCAGCCATTTCGGCGCATATCCTACTTTTCACGGCCTATTATTCCAAGTCACACGGGTATTTGGTGGAAATTTTTTATCTATGCCTATACAATTTTGCCAGGAAAGACCCTTTTGTCAATCGTGGGATCTTTGACGTGCACACCCCAATGTAGTGTACACGAAGGGACCTTGGTTTTTCGTCTCATCCGAAAGACTAGCACTTGAACCCACCACCTAGGTTAGGAAAGGGGGGAGAAAATTGCTAACGCCCTGACCCAGGGTCGAACTTGCAAACTCTCGCTTCCGAGCGCAAGTGCGTTACCACTCGGCCACCCAGTATGAGAACCAAACTTCATCTGCAAATTCAGTTAGTTTTTCTTGAAAACTCTGTGACATTCTCACTGTCCCCTCCACGTAAAAATTATCTAAGGCATAGCCCGTAAGCGTTTTGTGGACGTGCCTGTCAAGAACTAAAGGCAAAGGAGAGGAGACGGACATGGTGTGAGCTTGTCCAGGGGGGTATATGAACATCTCAGTGGCAGGGGGATGGAAGCACTTGTTAATGAGTGGGAGTGTGTATGTGCGTGGTGTGCACGAGGATGTATGCACGTGAGTGATATTTGTAAATGTGTATTATTATAATATCATCTTTGTATTTATATTATTGAAATTGTTATATCTCGATGTACAGCGCTAAGAGCATAGTTAAATTTGTGAAGCGGCGCTATATAAGCTATCTTTATTATTATTATTATTAAATGCCTGGTTGTGATCTTGCACATGCACACACAGGCAGTCAACAAGTTACGCTGACTTCGACTAAAGCATGTTCAATGCACTCTGACACATTAATCATCACATACACACCGATGCTCTGGCTATTTGCCCTCGGTCCTGCCCTTCTTTCTCTCCAACACCCCCCCCCCCCCCCACCCCCCCACTACCAACACCTCTCACCCTGCCTCCCTTACCCTGCATGGCCAACTTTCTTCAGGCCGCTAAGAAGGGTTGTGAGAGCAGGCACGATGTCGTGGTGGCGGCAGTTGCTGAGGACGTGGTTGTTGTAGTTCCAGATGTAGGTGGCAGCACTGCAGACCAGCCAGGCCTCCCCCAGTTCCACCCCAAGCTCCATTCCGCGCAGGAATGCTTTGGTGCTGTCATCGGACAGCTCTGCAATCCATTTGCTGAAAACAGTAGAAAATACTGTAGACTGTAGAAGTTCCATAGAAAATCAAATAAGGCAGAGCGCTGTTTAGAGATATGATAAAGGGCAGTAAGCGCTGTAAATGAATACGACATGTGTATTAGAGCAAGTTATTCCGAACCAATTTTCTGGCACCTGAGAGAATAACAAGCATTGAAATGAACAAGTGACTTTCATCCTCTAGATGAAGGAGTTCATGTAGAAGTCCCATGTCTGATTTGTCCAAGTGCTCTCCAGTCCATCCAGCACGAAATTTTAGCTGACCCAATTCAGAGCCAGGGAAGGTGAAGTCAGTGAGGCTTGGAGAAGATCAGATTTCTAACAGACTCCCCTAAAACAAAAACAGTTTGGTAATACTTATATCTTTGTCTAATTTTATCTGATGGACTTACACAAGGATTATTGTATAAAATCATCCTTTTGTGGGTTCTACTGCTACAGACTCTTTCTTTCTTTTCATTCAAAGATTAAATTCCAGTGCGCAATCAAAGTGAAACCTTACCAGTACTCAATCCAGTCAGGGTCCTCCTCTGGTTTCTTGGCCACGTATCCCTTGGGCCTCTTGCTCTTGTCCTCAGGCGGGGTGGGTTTGTCGTTGAGCTGCACTCCCTCAGTCCGCAACAGGTGGACCATAGCCTGAAAGGTATGTTTACATGGAATCAAAATCTTTTCCTTCAAACTGAAACCCTAAACGAGCTGCATAAAAGAAAGTCGTTAATATTTGGGGAAATATTTTTTCCATTTTTCATTGCTTTATTATCACATTGATGTACAATTCCGGTTGCTTCCTTCTACTGGAAAGCTTGCAGCGACAACAAGTCACACTACACAGGCCCCTGCATGTCTAGGTGTAATCAGCTTCTGGCAGGATGACAGAGCTCTTTCACATCCCACGGCGGGGACACAGGGATGGAACATGAGCCATCACATAAAGTTGACCTGTGTCTGTGCCGGCCCTGGTTCAAACCTGTGACATGAGGATCACATAAAGTTGACCTGTGTCTGTGCCGGCCCTGGTTCAAACCTGTGCCATGAGGATCACATAAAGTTGACCTGTGTCTGTGCCGGCCCTGGTTCAAACCTGTGACATGAGGATCACATAAAGTTGACCTGTGTCTGTGCCGGCCCTGGTTCAAACCTGTGCCATGAGGATCACATAAAGTTGACCAGTGTCTGTGCCGGCCCTGGTTCAAACCTGTGACATGAGGATCACATAAAGTTGACCTGTGTCTGTGCCGGCCCTGGTTCAAACCTGTGACATGAGGATCACATAAAGCTGACCTGTGTCTGTGCCGGCCCTGGTTCAAACCTGTGCCATGAGGATCACATAAAGTTGACCTGTGTCTGTGCCGGCCCTGGTTCAAACCTGTGCCATGAGGATCACATAAAGTTGACCTGTGTCTGTGCCGGCCCTGGTTCAAACCTGTGCCATGAGGATCACATAAAGTTGACCTGTCTCTGTGCCGGCCCTGGTTCAAACCTGTGCCATGAGGATCACATAAAGTTGACCTGTGTCTGTGCCGGCCCTGGTTCAAACCTGTGCCATGAGGATCACATAAAGTTGACCTGTGTCTGTGCCGGCCCTGGTTCAAACCTGTGCCATGAGGATCACATAAAGTTGACCTGTGTCTGTGCCGGCCCTGGTTCAAACCTGTGACATAGGATCACATAAAGTTGACCAGTGTCTGTGCCGGCCCTGGTTCAAACCTGTGACATGAGGATCACATAAAGTTGACCTGTGTCTGTGCCGGCCCTGGTTCAAACCTGTGCCATGAGGATCACATAAAGCTGACCTGTGTCTGTGCCGGCCCTGGTTCAAACCTGTGCCATGAGGATCACATAAAGTTGACCTGTGTCTGTGCCGGCCCTGGTTCAAACCTGTGCCATGAGGATCACATAAAGTTGACCTGTGTCTGTGCCGGCCCTGGTTCAAACCTGTGCCATGAGGATCACATAAAGTTGACCTGTGTCTGTGCCGGCCCTGGTTCAAACCTGTGCCATGAGGATCACATAAAGTTGACCTGTGTCTGTGCCGGCCCTGGTTCAAACCTGTGCCATGAGGATCGCATAAAGTTGACCTGTGTCTGTGCCGGCCCTGGTTCAAACCTGTGCCATGAGGATCACATAAAGTTGACCTGTGTCTGTGCCGGCCCTGGTTCAAACCTGTGACATGAGGATCACCAGTCCAGAACTCTGCCAACTGAACTACCAGATCCCCTATGACTTTTGTTTTGCTTTTGGGTTATAAATTCTCCAGAGCAACCATGGGGCCAAAAATGTCAAGAGACAAGGCGAATCCAATCAGAAGGGAGTTAAGAAAGTCATCTCAAAATAATATTTGTTAAAAACAAAGACTGTAGATTATGCCATGTATTTCCCAACCTCTCCATTGATGAAGTTGACCTCAGCCATCATGCGAATCAAATCTTTGTCGTACAGAGCCACCCCTTCCACTGGGGTCAGAGCTCGACTCCCGACTCGACTGCTCGCTTTCTTCTCTTCACCATCCTCCTTCATGTCTGTTCGGCTGCGCTCCGGTTTGGGCCTGCATGTCCAAGCAATTAGGTTAAAGAGTCATGTTATGTTTTAGTTTTTTTCAAAATGAGGATCAGCTTGATTTAGGTAAATACCACAAATCAAATTCTGAACAAAACAAATGTTTCAAAAGTAGTTAGATGCTACCCCTCGTTATGGAGTATGTATCACTATAGCGGGGTATATAAAGGCTGTACATGTAGAAGTCTACCCATAAGAAATTGGAGAACTCATGGCAGTCCTAGGCCATGAACGCGAAGGAAGGAATAAAAGCAAGCTTAGCCGCTGAAAAAAGATTTTAGCAACATGGATGTCTCAAAACTTAATTTGAGATGAGAAGAAATTATGTACTGCACGCAACACTTTCACAGCCGTATCTCCAGTACTTTGTTTGCCACCTCCCCCCAAACCCCCCGACCCCCTTCATATGCCATCATCACAACCACTAAAATCAATCAGAAATGTATAACATTTTATAAACACGTGCTATCTTGCTACATCAAGCTGAGTTCCAGAAAAACAAAACCAAACAAAACAAAACGTACGTGTCTATCTTTGGAGCCACATATTTCCAGCGCGCATCGTCGTAGAGAAGACAGAATCGAGCGGCCACTCGACACACATCCCACACCTCCTGTTTGCGAGCAGTCTTTGCCAGGTCAGCCCACAGGCGAGCGCTGTGCAACAAAACGAGACGTGTCACATACTGGTCAATGTGTTGCTCACAAAGCCTACTCTATGTAAGTTGTAACGCAGGAAAAACAGGCTCATGATTCTATACCTTGCTCACTGAGGTGCCATCTAGCTAGGAGCTAGACTCAAGTTCCATATAGCTCTTACTTACTACTAGCTAGCTCTTGTTCTGACTTATATTTCTGCTTATTTTCCTTTGTTATTTGATGGCTGCGTGATAATGTACTAAAGTTCATGTGCTGATCATTATATGCACTCAACGTCTGATGTACCTCACAGTATAAATGATTGTAATTGAAACACAAAGTGCCAATGCCATGGGTAGAATCTAGGATGAACATGAGCATATTGAACAAAAGTAAAAATATAGTTATCAAGCACACTTGGAAATCAGTGTTTTTCTGGTTTTCACACTACATCTTTCTTGTTGAAATTAAGGCTAATGCTCTGGATTTTTCCACAAAGTTTTACTGAACAAAAAAAACCAAAAAAAACAGGAGCAAAAGATATTTACTTTTGTTAACCCCTTCACTGCCACAGTATAACAGCATTTTGGTATTGCTGTGCGCCAGGGCAAATTTCGCTTTCTTCGGTAGGTTCACTAATCTGTTCACTGCTCAATCATTTATTGAGATAGCTCTTAGATCTTTGGCATGTGGTTTGCTTACACCCTTGGCTATTATGTGATAACATGATCATTGGACTTTGTTTGTGATTGTTATAGTAAAAATCGATATAATGACCATTTTTGTCAAAAATTACAGTTTCCAAACTTTTACACACACACTGCAGCACGTAAAACCGCAAAAAACACAGCTAAAACTGGTGTCAAACATCAGGTACTCACATTACAGCCCATAACAGTATTCTTCTGTGTGGTAATCCATAAATCACTTCTTGTAGAGCTTCCAGAACACTGTATCATTTGAAAACAGGTCTACGAGTTGATGTCCGACTTTCGGCCGCCATTTTGAATCTTATAGATCGGAAAAAACTTCTAAGAATGTTTTTACCACGTGGTACTAACTTATCTGAACGGTCAATGGGAAAGAACTGTGTTTAAACCCCTACAAAAAGTTGGACAGTGGTTACCTCCCATTTAGTTTTCACAAATGTCCTGAAAAGTGCTGATGTAAATGCCACGTACCTAGTACGTGTATGGGCGTATGACAAACCAAACATGACCACGTATCTAGTACGTGCTGGGCAGTGAAGGGGTTAAGAGTACATTTTGTTCACCTTTTTATGTTTTCCTTTTTATATTTAGTCAAGTTTTGACTAAATATTTTAACATCGAGGGGGAATCGAAACGAGGGTCGTGGTGTATGTGTGTGTGTATGTGTGTGTGTGTGTGTGTGCGTGCGTGCGTGCGTGTAGAGCGATTCAGACCAAACTACTGGGCCGATCTTTATGAAATTTTACATGAGAGTTCCTGGGATTGATATCCCCGAACGTTTTTTTCCTTTTTTCGATAAATGTCTTTGATGACGTCATATCCGGCTTTTCGTGAAAGTTGAGGCGGCACTGTCACGCCCTCATTTTTCAACCAAATTGGTTGAAATTTTGGTCAAGTAATCTTCGACGAAGCCCGGGGTTCGGTATTGCATTTCAGCTTGGTGGCTTAAAAATTAATTAATGACTTTGGTCATTAAAAATCTGAAAATTGTAAAAAAAAATAAAAATTTATCAAACGATCCAAATTTACGTTTATCTTATTCTCCATCATTTGCTGATTCCAAAAACATATAAATATGTTATATTCGGATTAAAAACAAGCTCTGAAAATTAAATATATAAAAATTATTATCAAAATTAAATTGTCCAAATCAATTTAAAAACACTTTCATCTTATTCCTTGTCGGTTCCTGATTCCAAAAACATATAGATATGATATGTTTGGATTAAAAACACGCTCAGAAAGTTAAAACAAAGAGAGGTACAGAAAAGCGTGCTATCCTTCTTAGCGCAACTACTACCCCGCTCTTCTTGTCAATTTCACTGCCTTTGCCATGAGCGGTGGCCTGACGATGCTACGAGTAAAATGGCATTGCGTTTCATTCTGTGAGTTCGACAGCTACTTGACTAAATATTGTATTTTCGCCTTACGCGACTTGTTTATTTTATTCATGTTCGACCCAGGTAGAAAACAGCAAATAAACAAAAATTCTAGGCAAAATGAAAGAGATTTACCGTTCTCTGTCATTCTCATCGCCCAGACGCTTGAGGTGACCCTCTGCCTTGCACACACAGCGGTTGAAGGCTCGAGCCTTGGCTCCCAGCTGCTTGATGACAGTCAGCGGCCCTTTGCCGCTTGCTTCACCTGCAATCCCAACCAAAGTAGAGATAATGTGCAATTTGTTTTATGTAGTGCAAGTGTGTGCCCGTGCGTGTGTTTGTGATAGTGTTTCATAGAGCAATGTGTTATTCATTGATATGCGTGTGTTTGTGATAGTGTTTCATAGAGCAATGTGTTATTCATTGATATGCGTGTGATTGTGATGATGTTTCATAGAGCAATGTGTTATTCATTGATATGCGTGTGTTTGTGATAGTGTTTCATAGAGCAATGTGTTATTCATTGATATGTGTGTGTTTGTGATAGTGTTTCATAGAGCAATGTGTTATTCATTGATATGTGTGTGTTTGTGATAGTGTTTCATAGAGCAATGTGTTATTCATTGATATGTGTGTGATTGTGATAGTGTTTCATAGAGCAATGTGTTATTCATTGATATGTGTGTGATTGTGATAGTGTTTCATAGAGCAATGTGTTATTCATTGATATGTGTGTGATTGTGATAGTGTTTCATAGAGCAATGTGTTATTCATTGATATGTGTGTGATTGTGATAGTGTTTCATAGAGCAATGTGTTATTCATTGATATGTGTGTGATTGTGATAGTGTTTCATAGAGCAATGTGTTATTCATTGATATGTGTGTGATTGTGATAGTGTTTCATAGAGCAATGTGTTATTCATTGATATGTGTGTGATTGTGATAGTGTTTCATAGAGCAATGTGTTATTCATTGATATGTGTGTGATTGTGATAGTGTTTCATAGAGCAATGTGTTATTCATTGATATGTGTGTGATTGTGATAGTGTTTCATAGAGCAATGTGTTATTCATTGATATGTGTGTGATTGTGATAGTGTTTCATAGAGCAATGTGTTATTCATTGATATGTGTGTGATTGTGATAGTGTTTCATAGAGCAATGTGTTATTCATTGATATGTGTGTGATTGTGATAGTGTTTCATAGAGCAATGTGTTATTCATTGATATGAGTGTGATTGCACGTTAAATAATGTCATGTTGTCGTAGTATGTTGATTGTACAGCGCTTTGAGCAGGGTTAAACCCTGGATACATGCGCTTTAAATATTATGCATTATTACTATTAGTTGCATTCTCCTATACCTCCAAAACTCTTGGAAAATCAGGTCTCAAAAGAGATGGAGTTGTAAAAGGGTGGTACATTTACTGATGCTATCAACAGAAAATCTCAAGAAGCAGGGTCTCAAAACAAGGAAGTCTTAAATGAGTGGGGTGGGGGGGGGGGGTCAATAGGGGAGAGGGGGTAGGGGTGTGGGGGGGTCAATAGGGGAGAGGGGGTAGGGGTGTGGGGGGTGAGAGGGGGTAGGGGTGTGGGGGGGTCAATAGGGGAGAGGGGGTAGGGGTGTGGGGGGTCAATAGGGGAGAGGGGGTAGGGGTGTGGGGGGGTCAATAGGGGAGAGGGGGGAGGGGTGTGGGGGGGTCAATAAAGGAGAGGGGGTAGGGGTGTGGGGGGGGGGTCAATAGGGGAGAGGGGGTAGGGGTGTGGGGGGTCAATAGGGGAGAGGGGGTAGGGGTGTGGGGGGTCAATAGGGGAGAGGGGGTAGGGGTGTGGGGGGGTCAATAGGGGAGAGGGGGTAGGGGTGTGGGGAGGGTCAATAGGGGAGAGGGGGTAGGGGTGTGGGGGGGTCAATAGGGGAGAGGGGGTAGGGGTGTGGGGGGTCAATAGGGGAGAGGGGGTAGGGGTGTGGGGGGGTCAATAGGGGAGAGGGGGTAGGGGTGTGGGGGGGTCAATAGGGGAGAGGGGGTAGGGGTGTGGGGGGGTCAATAGGGGAGAGGGGGTAGGGGTGTGGGGGGGTCAATAGGGGAGAGGGGGTAGGGGTGTGGGGGGGGGGTCAATAGGGGGTAGGGGTGTGGGGGGGTCAATAGGGGGTAGGGGTGTGGGGGGGTCAATAGGGGGTAGGGGTGTGGGGGGTTCAATAGGGGGTAGGGGTGTGGGGGGGTCAATAGGGGGTAGGGGTGTGGGGGAGGTCAATAGGGGGTAGGGGTGTGGGGGGGGTCAATAGGGGGTAGGGGTGTGGGGGGGTCAATAGGGGGTAGGGGTGTGGGGGGGTCAATAGGGGGTAGGGGTGTGGGGGGGGGTCAATAGGGGGTAGGGGTGGGGGGGTCAATAGGGGGTAGGGGTGTGGGGGGGGTCAATAGGGGGTAGGGGTGTGGGGGGGTCAATAGGGGGTAGGGGTGTGGGGGGGGTCAATAGGGGGTAGGGGTGTGGGGGGGGTCAATAGGGGGTAGGGGTGTGGGGGGGGGGTCAATAGGGGGTAGGGGTGTGCGGTGGCATTGGGGTTTCACTGTTGCTTAACAAACCTCAAATGTCATTTTAATTTTACAGCGAGTGTATAAGCGACATCTTGATTAAAAGCATGCAGAAACAATGTGGAAATAATTGCCTTGTGAGCTTGTTGACATATGGATATACTCCTCAACTACATGTGCTTCAGTCAATAATCTTCTTAAATGGGTGCAGCACATAGTGTGACAATGACATTTTGTATCACAAACACTACTTTCAACGTCAACAACCATCTAAAGAGGAAAAGAAAAAAATCATTATTAGTGGTATGGAATTATTCTACAAGTTCATACAAAAGGCTGCATTTACACTTCCAAGATAATATTACTACAAACAATGTTTACAAGCATGGCAAACACACGCATTCTTTTTATTCCGCGCTCCAGCTAATACCGGTGTATACAAATTAATCTCTCACTCACTCAATGCCCGTCACTCCTGTCAGGGTATGGGCCGCCAACAACAGATACCGGTGTATACAAATTAATACCATGGTTTAAAATATTCTCATTGAAATCTTCATCTCTTTTAATACCTCTTGTTGTTGTTTTTACAGATTAAAACATTTGAAAACCATATTCTTACAAGTCTTGTCAAGTCAAGAATCTTGAGAAAAAATGAAGATTTTTTGATTTATTTGTTAAAGATAGGGATCATGCAAGCACACATAAACAGGCAATAGGAAAGCTTCAACAACTGTTCAGATTCTTTTCCAAATGCATATAGCCTTACGACTCCCCTTTCCAAAATAAGCAAAGCCAATATGTACTCAGGTGAACACTGTGATCTGTAAAGCACATCTAATAATATTAATTATAACCTCCACCACAAAAAAGCAAACACAATAAAACATTTCTACACCAATACAGGTAATAGTTAGGTGACTAAGAGGTGCCCGAGGAAAAAAACTCATAAATAATTGTACATGCATGTACAATTATTTATGAGTTTTTTTCCTCGGGCACAATACATGTGTTATGCGTGTGTGAGAAAATGAAATATATCAAAACAGCAGCAGATATGTGACACTGGATTATTTGATTGAGCTGAAAAGTTCAGCGATCAAACCATGGTTTGTTTTGAATATTCCAGAGATGACCCTAAGTTCTAGGTCTTTTCATTGATCTTTTTCTGACCTCTTATCTGTAGAGATTTATGGTCTGTGCCAAGTGCATTTTGTATGAGAGTGCTTACATGTGAATTATGTCTGTGAAATGGCCAAAGATTCTTTTTCATATGGGATCCAACTTTCAGTGCAATAACAGTATTATATGATTGTAATGACTCTTCAATTGATAATTAAGAATTACAATCTATGTGCCTTGTGATTTTACAAAGTATTGTGTTGCACCAGCATAACTTTTCAACAAATACAGCTACAAAGAAATACTAAAGAAATCACAAAGAATACACACACCAAAAAGACAGCTTAACAACAAATAAAATCTACACACAATGGACTTGATTGAAACTATACAAACAGAAAAACAATTCTCTCAAAACCTAAAAACAAAACAAAACAGGGTAGTGCATCACCACAAAACATAAAAATTAAAAGAAGGAAAAGTGTCTTTTATTTTGTTATAATGTCTGTGTATCTCAAAATATATTAAGTATAATGTACACTCTCTGAAATAAAAAAAATAATAATAGAAAAAAATGTATGAGCAGGACAAGTGCATCCTGTGCAAAATAAAATGTGTGCACATGACGTCTTAATGTTTTGTGACCAAAACACAGGTGAACCTCAACATAGTACAGTGTTTTGTAACGCACACTATTTTTTGTGGTTCAAGCAAAATTTCATCCAGCTCTGCCCCATTCTGTGCCTATATTACCTAGCTGCATCCACTCTTCTTCTTCTTCTTCAGCGTTCCAGAATTTTCTGGTTACGTGTGAGCTCGTTTACCCATTTGGGTTCTCCAAACTATACTCTGAGAGCATAGTCAGCTTCACTCCACTTTCGTTGAGTAGGCATGCTGGGTATTTTCGTGTTTCCATAACCCACCGAACTCTGACATGGATTACAGGATCTTTTCTGTGCGCACTTGGTCTTGTGCTTGCGTGTACACACGAAGGGGGTTAAGTCACTAGCAGGTCTGCACACAAGTTGACCTGGGAGATTGGAAACATCTCCACTCTTAACCCACCAGGCGGCAATGACCGGGATTCGAACTCACGACCTCCCGATTAGGAGGCCGACGTCTTACCACCACGCCACTGCGCCCGTGCTGCATCCACTCGATAAGGCAGCCAAATATATGACAAAATAATGTATAAGCCCCAGCACCAAGCAGCCTTGCCAAATAGCCTTAAAACACAAAATGATGTACAAGCCCCAGCACCAAGCAACCTTAAAACACTAGTACACATCCAGCAAACTCATTAGCATGTATATCAGCATTGTTTTGGTAATGAAAGCCATTTGCTGAGGTTCACCTGTTCAATTATTGAAAAAAAAGGTAAATAAAATCAAATAAAAGAAGCAGCTGGTAGACCCGACTAGAAGCAGAAATAAAGCAGTATTCTTATAAGGTTGGTGATCATATGTACCTTCCTCTAAATCCCTAAGAGCTGAAAAGAAGCAAGTTAACAAGTTTCATTGACGCTGTGTTCACAAGTATGAAGACTATAATGACTGCAGTCGTTTCAGGCAGCCAAGCCAGGTTGAGACACATAAGCAATGCACATTCAAGACACTCAGAATATCACTGGCTAAGTTCTTCACACGCAATATCTTCACCAACATAATCATTCTACAGGTGCAAACACAAAGTCACACCAAAATTACTCTTGTAAAATTTGTTAGTCACAATAGTACACATATGTGCTTCACACAGAAACTTTTCATCTAGATTAACATCACACAGTAAACTAAATACTACATTGGCTACTTAACACACCATAACAACTTGTGTTTTAAGACATGTTAATTCACACACTTTACACGGGATAAACAAAAATCACATGTACAAGTACTACACTACTCTTGTCGGAAGTGGCATTCATCATTAACGGTTTAGGTAATATGGGCCACTCTCTGGTACTCTGCTATTATATAAGGCCATATTATGGTCAAGCTACCTCATTGGCAATTATTTTGTACCTAGA
The DNA here is from genome assembly GCF_037325665.1 of Littorina saxatilis. NCBI lineage: Eukaryota > Metazoa > Mollusca > Gastropoda > Littorinimorpha > Littorinidae > Littorina > Littorina saxatilis. Next base: position 6,190,421 of record NC_090256.1, on the reverse strand, counting down.
AGTCCATGACTTCTCCTATCTGCCACACTTGGGGAAAAAAACCACCCTGTGTATCAATTCTTGTTCAACTTCACACTTTCAGTCTCCCTCGTTTGTCTGTCGTTCTTATACCTTTTGTGTCACTCTCGCTGTCAAGCACCAGCAGAAAAGCATCTGGCGCCAAGGCTTCTCCAGCCTTCACCAGCAGTGAGCGCTTCATGCGAATGGTTCCAGAGTCCGCCTTGCGAGCCTGCATCAAGAAAAAACAAGTCGCGTAAGGCGAAAATACAATATTTAGTCAAGTAGCTGTCGAACTCACAGAATGAAACTGAACGCAATGCCATTTTTCAGCAAGACCGTATACTCGTAGCATCGTCAGTCCACCGCTCATGGCAAAGGCAGTGAAATTGACAAGAAGAGCGGGGTAGTAGTTGCGCTAAGAAGGATAGCACGCTTTTCTGTACCTCTCTTTGTTTTACCTTTCTGAGCGTGTTTTTAATCCAAACATATCATATCTATATGTTTTTTGAATCAGGAACCGACAAGGAATAAGATGAAAGTGTTTTTAAATTGATTTCGACAATTTAATTTTGATAATAATTTTTATATATTTAATTTTCAGAGCTTGTTTTTAATCCGAATATAACATATTTATATGTTTTTGGAATCAGCAAATGATGGAGAATAAGAAAAACGTAAATTTGGATCGTTTTATAAATTTTTATTTTTTTTTTACAATTTTCAGATTTGTAATGACCAAAGTCATTAATTAATTTTTAAGCCACCAAGCTGAAATGCAATACCGAAGTCCGGACTTCGTCGAAGATTACTTGACCAAAATTTCAACCAATTTGGTTGAAAAATGAGGGCGTGACAGTGCCGCCTCAACTTTCACGAAAAGCCGGATATGACGTCATCAAAGACATTTATCAAAAAAATGAAAAAAACGTTCGGGGATTTCATACCCAGGAACTCTCATGTCAAATTTCATAAAGATCGGTCCAGTAGTTTAGTCTGAATTGCTCTACACACACACACACACACACACAGACACACACACACACATACACACACACGCACATACACCACGACCCTCGTTTCGATTCCCCCTCGATGTTAAAATATTTAGTCAAAACTTGACTAAATATAAAAATGACGCACGCACACACACAAATAATAATAATAATAAGTTTAGCAAGCAGGGTGTGTTGTGAGTTATCACTGTCCAAACACCTCAGAGCCTGCTTCCAGCAAACAGTGGCATTAACACTGAAAATAAGGTGTTTATCGTTTGTCTAGCAGGATGTTGTTGTCATTACTTTATCAATTCAAACAATGAAAATAATGAGTTTATCGTTTGTCTAGCAGGATGTTGTTGTCATTACTTTATCAATTCAAACAATGAAAATAATGAGTTTATCCTTTGTCTAGCAGGATGTTGTTGTCATTACTTTATCAATTCAAACAATGACAAGAAGGGCAAAGCCCATACGACTCACATGCTTGACCTTGATCTTTACATAGCAATGACATCATACACTAAGAACTGCTTTACACATTTTTCCTACCAAAATACATGTGACCTTGACCCAAGGTCAAGGTCATCCAAGGTCATGCAACACAAAGCTGTTAATTCAAGACATAGGAAGTACAATGGTGCTTATTGGCTCTTTCTACCATGAGATATGGTCACTTTTAGTGGTTCACTACCTTATTTTGGTCACATTTCATAAGGGTCAAAGTGACCTTGACCTTGATCATATGTGACCAAATGTGTCTCATGATGAAAGCATAACATGTGCCCCACATAATTTTTAAGTTTGAAACAGTTATCTTCCATAGTTCAGGGTCAAGGTCACTTCAAAATATGTATACAATCCAACTTTGAAGAGCTCCTGTGACCTTGACCTTGAAGCAAGGTAAACCAAACTGGTATCAAAAGATGGGGCTTACTTTGCCCTATATATCATATATAGGTGAGGTATTGAATCTCAAAAACTTCAGAGAAAATGGGAAAAATGTGAAAAATAGCTGTTTTTTAGGCAACATTTATGGCCCCTGCGACCTTGACCTTGAAGCAAGGTCAAGATGCTATGTATGTTTTTTGGGGCCTTGTCATCATACACCATCTTGCCAAATTTGGTACTGATAGACTGAATAGTGTCCAAGAAATATCCAACGTTAAAGTTTTCCGGACGGCCGGACGGCCGGACGGACGGACGGACGGACGACTCGGGTGAGTACATAGACTCACTTTTGCTTCGCATGTGAGTCAAAAATAATGAGTTTATCCTTTGTCTAGCAGGATGTTGTTGTCATTACTTTATCAATTCAAACAATGAAAATAATGAGTTTATCCTTTGTCTAGCAGGATGTTGTTGTCATTATTTTATCAATTCAAACAATGAAAATGATGAGTTTATCCTTTGTCTAGCAGGATGTTGTTGTCATTACTTTATCAATTCAAACAATGAAAATAATGAGTTTATCCTTTGTCTAGCAGGATGTTGTTGTCATTATTTTATCAATTCAAACAATTAAAATAATGAGTTTATCCTTTGTCTAGCAGGATGTTGTTGTCATTATTTTATCAATTCAAACAATGAAAATAATGAAGTTTATCTTAATCTAACAGTCTGAATTGTTGTCATCTATGGGTCTACAAGCCGGCTAAGACTGGAGCATGGAGCTGTTTTTGAACAAAAAAACACAAGCGCATCTAGATCTGGATCTGATAAGTTGCAGGGGTGTCATACAACAACTGACAAGTACACAAATTTCATATGAATAAATTTAAAAAAATCATCCAGCGTCAATATCACTGATGGAAAAGAGGTGACAAGAAACTTAAAGAAGCAAACTAACAAGAACAAGAAACCCATTCTCTGATACTTTTCTCCTCTTCAAGGGGCCATAAAGGAAAAGCAGTTGTGAAATAACAGTAACACAATAACAATAACAGTAACACAATAACAATAACAGTAACACAATAACAATAACACAATAACAATAACAGTAACACAATAACAATAATTGTCAGTAAGTACTGGTGTCACATGACTGATGTGAACCAGTTGATTGGCTAATGGCGATGGCGCTAAATCTGTTAGCGCACTCTTGGAGTGCGCTAACTTTTTCACAGAGCGTATTCTTACACCCTTTGCCAAAGCGAGACTGTACTCTCATCCTCAGAATTAATTAATGACATGTAGCTTATATTCTCCACAATACTAATGATTATGACCATACATTTCCTGCTTTTTAACCTTTGCCGGATGCCGCTTTTGACTACACACTCCCGACGATGCGGGTTTGTCTGAACCCATACATTTGAAAGAGGGTTTTTACCGTTTATTCCTCTAACGACGATGCGGGTTTGTCTGAACCCATACATTTGAAAGAGGGTTTTTACCGTTTATTTCTCTAACGACGGGGTGGGTTCAGGGAAACCCACAGCGCTACTTCAGTGGTTGCATCGAGTTTCTCCCTTCACCGACCTCTTGCAGGGGAGGGAGAGGGGGAGGGAGAGACTGAGAGAGACTGAGAGACTAAGAAAGAGAGAGAGAGAGAGAGAGACTAAGAAAGAGAGAGAGAGACTAAGAAAGAGAGAGAGAGAGAGACTAAGAGAGAGAGAGAGAGACTAAGAAAGAGAGAGAGAGAGACTAAGAAAGAGAGAGAGAGAGTCTAAGAAAGAGAGTGAGAGACTAAGGAAGAGAGAGAGAGAGACTAAGAAAGAGAGAGAGGGAGACTAAGAAAGAGAGAGAGAGAGAGACTAAGAAAGAGAGAGAGACTAAGAAAGAGAGAGAGGGAGACTAAGAAAGAGAGAGAGAGAGAGACTAAGAAAGAGAGACTAAGAAAGAGAGAGAGGGAGAGAGACTAAGAAAGAGAGAGAGAGACTAAGAAAGAGAGAAAGAGAGACTAAGAAAGAGAGAGAGAGAATAAGAAAGAGAGACAGACTAAGAAAGAGAGAGAGAGAGAGACTAAGAAATAGAGAGAGAGAGAGATACTAAGAAAGAGAGAGAGAGAGAGACTAAGAAAGATAGAGAGAGAGACAAATAAAGAGAGAGAGAGACAAATAAAGAGAGAGAGAGAGACTAAGAAAGAGAGAGAGAGAGAGACTAAGAAAGAGAGAGAGAGACTAAGAAAGAGAGAGAGAGAGACTAAGAAAGAGAGAGAGAGAGACTAAGAAAGAGAGAGAGAGATACTAAGAAAGAGAGAGAGGGAGACTAAGAAAGAGAGAGAGACTAAGAAAGAGAGAGAGAGAGACAAAGAAAGAGAGAGAGAGAGACTAAGAAAGAGAGAGAGAGAGACTAAGAAAGAGAGAGAGAGAGAGACTAAGAAAGAGAGAGAGAGAGAGAGAGAGACTAAGAAAGAGAGAGAGAGAGAGAGACTAAGAAAGAGAGAGAGAGAGACTAAAAAAGAGAGAGAGAGACTAAGAAAGAGAGAGAGAGACTAAGAGAGAGAAAGAGAGACTAAGAAAGAGAGAGAGACTAAGAGAGAGAGAGAGAGAGAGAGACTAAGAAAGAGAGAGAGAGAGACTAAGAGAGAGAGAGAGAGAGACTAAGAAAGAGAGAGAGAGAGACTAAAAAAGAGAGAGAGACTAAGAAAGAGAGAGAGACTAAGAGAGAGAGAGAGAGACTAAGAAAGAGAGAGAGAGACTAAAAAAGAGAGAGAGACTAAGAAAGAGAGAGAGAGAGAGACTAAGAGAGAGAAAGAGAGACTAAGAAAGAGAGAGAGACTAAGAGAGAGAGAGAGAGAGACTAAGAAAGAGAGAGAGACTAAGAGAGAGAGAGAGAAAGACTAAGAAAGAGAGAGAGACTAAGAAAGAGAGAGAGAGAGAGAGACTAAGAAAGAGAGAGAGAGAGAGACTAGGAAAGAGAGAGAGAGACTAAGAAAGAGAGAGAGACTAAGAAAGAGAGAGAGAGAGACAAAGAAAGAGAGAGAGAGAGACTAAGAAAGAGAGAGAGAGAGACTAAGAAAGAGAGAGAGAGAGACTAAGAAAGAGAGAGAGACTGAGAGAGACTAAGAAAGAGAGAGAGAGAGAGAGACTAAGAAAGAGAGAGAGAGAGACTAAAAAAAAGAGAGAGAGAGACTAAGAAAGAGAGAGAGAGACTAAGAGAGAGAAAGAGAGACTAAGAAAGAGAGAGAGACTAAGAGAGAGAGAGAGAGAGAGAGACTAAGAAAGAGAGAGAGAGAGACTAAGAGAGAGAGAGAGAGAGAGAGAGACTAAGAAAGAGAGAGAGAGACTAAAAAAGAGAGAGAGACTAAGAAAGAGAGAGAGACTAAGAAAGAGAGAGAGACTAAGAAAGAGAGAGAGAGACTAAAAAAGAGAGAGAGACTAAGAAAGAGAGAGAGAGAGAGACTAAGAGAGAGAAAGAGAGACTAAGAAAGAGAGAGAGAGACTAAGAGAGAGAGAGAGAGATTCTAAGAAAGAGAGAGAGAGACTAAGAGAGAGAGAGAGAGACTAAGAAAGAGAGAGAGACTAAGAAAGAGAGAGAGAGAGAGACTAAGAAAGAGAGAGAGAGAGAGACTAAGAAAGAGAGAGAGAGACTAAGAAAGAGAGAGAGACTAAGAAAGAGAGAGAGAGAGAGACTAAAAAAGAGAGAGAGACACTAAGAAAGAGAGAGAGAGAGACTAAGAAAGAGAGAGAGAAAGAGAGACTAAGAAAGAGAGAGAGACTAAGAGAGAGAGAGAGACTAAGAAAGAGAGAGAGAGAGAGACTAAGAGAGAGAGAGAGAGAGAGAGAGAGAGACTAAGAAAGAGAGAGAGAGAGACTAAGAAAGAGAGAGAGAGAGACTAAGAGAGAGAGAGAGACTAAGAAAGAGAGAGAGAGAAACTAAGAAAGAGAGAGAGAGAGAGACTAAGAAAGAGAGACAGAGAGAGAGACTAAGAGAGAGAGACAGAGAGAGAGACTAAGAGAGAGAGACAGAGAGAGAGACAGAGAGAGACAGACAGAGAGAGAGACAGACAGAGAGAGAGAGACAGACAGAGACAGACAGACAGACAGACAGACAGACAGAGCAACTGACAACAGACATACAGACAGAGAGACAGACAGTCTCTTGGAGACAAACAGGCAGACAGACACTGTTCCGCCGCTTTGGTAATTATGGGTGTAGCAGAACCCGCGCCGTCGGCAGAGGGATAGTTACAATCACTACTACTCTTTAAAAGTATGGGTATGTGTGAACCCGCGCCATCGGTAGTGTTTATGTAAATTATCATAATCAATTAATTCTGATGTTTTGTCATGTACACACTAAAAATTTGCAGACAGAGAGCAAATTAGGTGTGTGAGAGATACTTAAAATTTCAAAACGATACCTTTAATGGTTCCAGAGTTACAATGATTTTAGTGTGTCTCTGGGTACAGGTGAACCCAGGAAGCACGGCAAAGGTTAATTAAAAGCAGAAGTGGGTTTTTTCTGACAGATTGCATGCGCCTGTGCCGCCTACAGTTGCCACTAATCTAAAAATAGAACCTGCTGTGTCTAATTTTTCAGTTTCGACTTGCGAAGATTCCTCTCATAATTATGCCATGTTAGTGGCATGTAGCTTATTATCCACATTACCAAATGATGGGTTAGTATACAAATCCCAGCAGCTAACAGAAAACACAAGTGTTATTTCGATAACGTAGACTAGCAGCTAGATCAGCACCGGCCGGCGTAGCAGACTACACTGATATACGACTGCATCTGTTCAGTAAATGAATGGTTTCCGAATTATTATTTCAAGGCAAGAAGAATCGGAATCGAAAACGTGTAGGGTTTAGAACGTTCTTACCATATAAGACCAGCCTGCCTCGTGCTTGCAGACTCAGTGCAACGAGACGAGCAATTTTTGTTTTTGAAATGAGACTCAGTGCAGTGCGTAGCACTAGCAGACGACATAAATCCCGTTCAGCAAATTAACATGTTGGGCAAATGTGAACGATAAAACGATGGGTATATAATACGTGTAGGGTTCAGAGCATTCTTACCGTTCATATTTAGTACCAGACTCCCCGATGAGTGAAGATACCACACGAGAATCATTTATTTTGAAAATGTGCTTTCCGTCGACCTTGGCAAGGGGCAAAACTCTGCACAGTCAAGTCTGTCGAAGCTCGATGAAGGTTTCGAATCGCAAATAATTAAGAGCATAGTCCTTTCTCCGAGTTAAAATGAGGTCTCTATGAAACATCATCACTTTTTAGTTTAACGCTACACTGGAATTTACCAACAGAAATTAAAACAAGAGTTTGCGTGTGACGAACGCACGACACACTTCAGACAGCCCACATAAAAGTAGATCCTACTGTATACGACCTGACCACACAGTTACGCCTATCCAAATGCGCGTAGCAAAGTGTGCTTTTTGAATCTTCTTTTTTCTCTGGCGGTACTGACAATATCGTTATTGAAACAATCCCAGTGCACTAAGGGATTAATAGAGCAAATCTCGAAAATAATTATTGAACTCAGCGCTATGCGCTTCGTTCAATAATGAATTTTCTCGATTTGCTCTATAAATCCCTTAGTGCACTGGGATGTCTCAATAACTTAAACTGTAACACAATAACAATAACAGTAACACAATAACAATAATCAAAATGTGTGACACCTTAACTTTGTTCCTAAATTCAAAGTGACCCATGCAAAAAAGTAAATGCCGGTGACAAACAACCAAACATGTTCCCAAATTCCAGATGAATCATGCTCTCAAAAATATGCTGGTGACAGAGAACAAAACGTGTTCCTTAATTTCAGGTAACTCATGCTGAAAACACAACCAACTGCATGTTCCCAAATTTCTGGTGATTCAAAAATATTTGCCGTTGGCAGACAATCAAATTTGTTCCCAAATTCAAGGTGACACATGCTGAAAAGTATATGCTGGTGACAGGCAATTTGACTGCAAAAGCAAACAAGCCACTTGCAAGTCTCTTACTTTGTAATATGAATCAGGAGGATTGTCTTTAATCTGGAGACAAAAAGAATTTGCAGTGCAGATTTAATACCTAGAAGAAACAGCTGATACTGTTACAAACTCGATCATATAGCCTGATCAAGCGCTGTAACCGTGTACAAAAAACAACTGCAAATCAAATCATATTGACTTGACCTATTATGCACAGAAACAAAAAGTTCAATCTGAAACCCTTGAGGAATGCTACAACTGTCCAGGGGAAGAGTAATGTTCTGGCAGCTCACACCCAAAGATTAACAATCTCACAAAGGGTCAACAACTGCATGATTTCTTCTTCAAAAGAGACGTTGAGCTTACCAATTTCGTTCTTTAAAAAAGAGAAAAAGAGAACTGACATTTAAAGATAAAAGGTAATCCCAGGACCAATTTTGGTTGTGGGAGAGGGGGCGAGATGTGTCCGATCTCTAAAGTACCATCGGTCCAGCTTTATGCGGGTGGTGCAAATTTCCACTCCCTCCCTGACTTCATCTTCCCTGATGACATTTTTTCAGGGTGAAAGTCGCTTGTTCATGTCAATGCTTGTTATTCTCTCAGGTGCCAGGAGAATGGTTCCGAAAATAACTCTCACTGACTCTATCACACATGTTGCGTGAACTTTAGACCACTTACTTCCCTTTGATTGTCAGATATTCATCTTCCCTGTCCCTAACTAAGCTGACGTTACCTGTTCTATAATCATGGCTGACGTTACCTGTTCTATAATCATGGCTGCCTGGTCCTCAGGTCTCTCTGGCTGACGTTACCTGTTCTATAATCATGGCTGCCTGGTCCTCAGGTCTCTCTGGCTGACGTTACCTGTTCTATAATCATGGCTGCCTGGTCCTCAGGTCTCTCTGGCTGACGTTACCTGTTCTATAATCATGGCTGCCTGGTCCTCGGGTCTCTCTGGCTGACGTTACCTGTTCTATAATCATGGCTGCCTGGTCCTCAGGTCTCTCTGGCTGACGTTACCTGTTCTATAATCATGGCTGCCTGGTCCTCAGGTCTCTCTGGCTGACGTTACCTGTTCTATAATCATGGCCGCCTGGTCCTCAGGTCTCTCTGGCTGACGTTACCTGTTCAATAATCATGGCTGCCTGGTCCTCAGGTCTCTCTGGCTGACGTTACCTGTTCTATAATCATGGCTGCCTGGTCCTCAGGTCTCTCTGGCTGACGTTACCTGTTCTATAATCATGGCTGCCTGGTCCTCGGGTCTCTCTGGCTGACGTTACCTGTTAATGTTCTATAATCATGGCTGCCTGGTCCTCAGGTCTCTCTGGCTGACGTTACCTGTTCTATAATCATGGCTGCCTGGTCCTCAGGTTTCTCTGGCTGACGTTACCTGTTCTACAATCATGGCTGCCTGGTCCTCAGGTCTCTCTGGCTGACGTTACCTGTTCTATAATCATGGCTGCCTGGTCCTCAGGTCTCTCTGGCTGACGTTACCTGTTCTATAATCATGGCTGCCTGGTCCTCGGGTCTCTCTGGCTGACGTTACCTGTTCTATAATCATGGCTGCCTGGTCCTCAGGTCTCTCTGGCTGGCGGTAGAGCTGAGAGCGTAGTTCCAGGCGCCTCAGCATCACCTCGAGACGTTCCTGGTACACCCCACCATCGTCAAGAAGCAAGGCCTGCACATGATGACAATCAATCAATCAATCAATATGAGGCTTATATCGCGCGTATTCCGTGGGTACAGTTCTAAGCCCAGGGATTTATTTTGTTAACAATTTTTTTCATGCAATTTATATCGCACACATATTCAAGGCGCAGGGCAACAATGAAATACAGTGGTCCTTGTAACCCCCATTTTAATACCCCCAAATTAAGACTCACTTCCTTTTAAGACCTTGTTTTCTCAGACTTTCTGTTCATAACCTCTGTAAATTTACCCCCATTGTCAAACTGCCTCCTTCTTAAGACCTTGTTTTCTCAGATTTGTGGAGGTTTTAAAAGGGAGATTCCACTGTACCAGGTCCCTTCCATGTGAGGACACCTCCATTATAAGATCATGTTGTCTAGTGTTCCTCTAATATTAACCATGGGAGGCAACCTGCAATGTAGGGACAAATCCTGGCTGGTCCAAAAGGCATCTGTTCACCACAGCTACCTGGTAGCACTGTATAATTATAAGCATTCTTTCATCTTTGAGTTGTTTGTGTGTTTCTAGTGTACACTGACTGCAGCTAGTCTACAAGCACATATGGAAGACTTTAACCATTGAAGGTTGATTCTTTAGAATTTATGCCCTTTGGACCCAGAAGGGCCATTCAAGACCAACCTTACATTTGTTTGAAAAGCGGAGAAATACCCCTGACTTTTTTTTCTTTTTTTGCTGACTTGCACCATCTTGTAAAATAGGTTTTTTTCAGGTTTCAATTAGGGTGCTTTCTTACCTTCTTCAGGTGTTCCATGGCTACCTGGATCTGCTCCAAATCCTCCTCACACTTAGCTAGCTCTGTGTGTACCTGACATCTCAGCTGCATCAGCAGACTAAAAAAACAAAACAAAAAACATAGGTTACATTAGATATCAAGGGAAGAAACCATATACATCTTTCTTAACCATTAACCAAGACTAAGGCCGACCCTTTCAAACCATTAACCAAGACTAAGGCCGACCCTTTCAAACCATTAACCAAGACTAAGGCCGACCCTTTCAAACCATTAACCAAGACTAAGGCCAACCCTTTCAAACCATTAACCAAGACTAAGGCCAACCCTTTCAAACCATTAACCAAGACTAAGGCCGACCCTTTCAAACCATTAACCAAGACTAAGGCCGACCCTTTCAAACCATTAACCAAGACTAAGGCCGACCCTTTCAAACCATTAACCAAGACTAAGGCCGACCCTTTCAAACCATTAACCAAGACTAAGGCCGACCCTTTCAAACCATTAACCAAGACTAAGGCCGACCCTTTCAAACCATTAACCAAGACTAAGGCCGACCCTTTCAAACCATTAACCAAGACTAAGGCCGACCCTTTCAAACCAAAAATGGGTGTGCTGCACCTTTTGCACACCCTTATCACTCATGGAGGATGAAATTATTATAAGAAACTATACAGACTGTGGTATAAAGAAGTCTGAAGAAACCTGGTCAGCAACAAGAGGACCCTCTGATGGATTACCTCCAAATAGAGGACGCCTCCTGCTACCCCTAGCCAGTGCTGATGGGGTCTATGTCGACCAAAAGAGTGGGATTCCCTGTAGGTAGACTACCTGAAGGGGGATTCTCCGTATAAGTTTACCCCCTACAGAAAGTCCACCTAGAGGTAATCCCACTCTTTTGGTCGACATAGACCCCATCAGCGCTAATATACCCGTGTATACAGGGAATCCTACAGGTGGAAGTTCCTGTAAGTGTTTTCGCCGATCTCGCTGAAAGTCACGTGATGCTTAGCAATATTGGTAGAATTTGATGTTTTTCGATCTTTTTTTGTATTTCTTAAAACATTTGAGTATGGTTTCTTTCTTTATTTGGTGTTTAACGTCGTTTTCAACCACGAAGGTTATATCGCGACGAGTGAGTATGGTTTGCAATTTTGATTTCAGAAAAGTTTAAATCGATAACTAAATGAAAGAAAACGCAGCTAAAATAAATTACTCGTAATAACGACATACTGCACACTAATTCAAGAATTCTAACAGATTTTCCTGTGGAATCGCCATTGTGGAAGGGGAAGTAACGCTAAGGTAACTCAAATCGGTTTATGGCAGTCACGCACTTGGCACAAGATTGAGCGGTATCCTACTTTCTTACAGGAACTCCACATTGTGGAATTCCCTGTATACAGGGAATCCCCCTACAGGAAGTCCACCTACAGGGAATCCCACTCTTTTGGTCGACATAAGCCCCATCAGCGCTAATATACCCGTGTACCGTATTTTCCGGGTCATAAGGCGCGACTTTTTTCCTCAAGTTTGACCCCTGTGCCTTGTATAACAAAGCGCCTAATCCGTGTATGAAATACGAAAAAAATCAAAGAGACCGCCTGAGTACCAGTCAAACAACTTGTGATGATGCATGTTTCAGCTACTAGGTACTACCCTGGCCAAGTTTCCTCTCAAGACATCAAAGAGACCGCCCCATAGGTTAAACTCGGTCACTGACCCCGGTGCAGGAAGTGTTTCCTCTCTCAGATATGACAGGGGAACCACCTCTCATAGCTAAAACTGGGTCATTGACCCCTGGGAAGAAGGTCAGTGTCTATAAACAAGGCAACCCAGCTATCACAATGGACCTGCCTTTGATCTCGCCGCACACACAGAGCACACATATTTCCACTCTGTATTCTTCCTTTGATGTGCGGCTTATTTTCATTCTTCGACCGTTTGTTACCGGTATACTTTTTCAATTTTGGTGCGCCCTATCGGCCCCCTGCGCCCAATGGGTGACTGGATTACAATTTTTGTTAAAAGAAGGGGGTGCGCCTTATGCGCTGTAGCGCCTTGTAACCCGAAAAATACGGTATATTCATTTTTTCACATATACTGTAAGGTAAAGAACTGACCTCTGAATGTCCTCAAGGGCCTCAGCGATGAGAGTGAGAGCTTTGCGGACTTGACGCCGAAGGTTAGGCTGGATGAGAGGCAGGCACAGGTTCCACTGGGCCACGCACCCTGCCTGGATCACATTGGGGTCGCCGGAGCGAATCGCGTTCATGATGGCCTCTTCGCATCGCTTGATGGCTTGCAGCCTCAGCTAGCAGGGAAATCATCAAGGTAGTTCGATATCAGAAAAGGTGACTTCTGTTTTCTTAGTTTTTGCTGAGAAACCACAAATTCTTAACTTGGTCCTAACAGGAAGCAGTTCAAAATATAATAATTATAAAAAAAAATGAAGATTCCCAGTTCTCGGCACATCAAAATAACAAAGCTATTACAATAATTTCTTTAACTTGCCTTCTGGAATAGTTTTTAAAGAAAAACATATGGTTTATATTTATGATGATTTGCATGGATAGATGTTAAATAGTTTCAAAATATAAAACTCTGCTTATTAACTAAGAGACCATCTAGCTCTGATTTGTTCCAATCCTTGCATCCTTCATAGCTTGAAAACAGAAAAACAATCAGGAAGTCATTTTGTACTTCAAGAATTTCAAGATGGGAACTTGCAGCCTTGATTTTGTTCTGAAGCAAATATGATGCCATTTATAGAGTGATAAATCGTTAGTTCAAAAAGAAGCATAAAAGAACAACATATACCTCAACCACTGGTTTCTGGTAGGATTCCTGCTTCTCTCCCAGGTTCTTGACCATCAGGAGGCAATTGAGGAACTCCAGCTGAAGGTAAAAGCCTTGCTCCTGCACAACACATGCACACAGAGGAATCAAATGCAGAAAAACATGACCTATGTAGCTCTCTACACTCTGTGCCAACTTTTCTGTTGCAGTGTAAGAGTCACCCCCTTTCATGCAAGACCCCAGTTTTCTCAGATTTTATGACCTCTGTAAGTTTACCCATAGACCATTTCTCCTGGACCGCCAACTTATTACTGCTCTCTCTCCGCTCTTTCTCTCTATTACGAGGTAGCGGCCTCTCGCATTTAGGAACCTACGCTTACATGGCCTTTCAGAAATCAGGGGGATGTCATATCCGGTGTCGATTGTAAACATGGACGAAGTTGCCGAGGTAAGTTCTGAAAATGCTAAAATAAACTCAGCTAAAGTGCATATGGAACATGTTTTTCGATGAGTTTTGTTAAGTTTAGTTTGGAGTTTTGGAAAATCCAGTTCATTGTCACCTCCCATTGTCACAAATAACTGGAGAGTGCTTTCTTTTCACTGTCTTTGAATCGCTGGCCTTTCAAACCGGATGCTAAGCGCCCCTGAAAGTCGAGCGTCGTAACCTCGAAGGGTCACGTGACGAGTTGGCGGTCCAGGCTATTTGGTCTATGGTTTACCCAACTTTTAAGACTCCTTAAGACCTGATTTCCTCAGACTTAAGGTTTTAAAATAGGGATTCCACTGCAGCGAAAACTTTCAGACTGAAAAGCGTTGTATTTCTCAGCATCAGATAATAGAGAGTTATTGCCAAGTCTCTGTCTTGGTGTTTTGCCGACAATATTTTAGCTACTTGTCATTGCTTCTTTGGCTGACAGAGACTAAAGAAAGACGCCTGCATGTGTACACAACTCAAGGCGCAGGGATCTATTTATGCCGTGTGAGATTGAATTTTTTACACAATACATCACGCATTCACATCGACCAGCAGATCACAGCCATTTCGGCGCATATCCTACTTTTCACGGCCTATTATTCCAAGTCACACGGGTATTTTGGTGGACATTTTTTATCTATGCCTATACAACTTTGCCAGGAAAGACCCTTTTATCAATCGTGGGATCTTTAACGTGCACACCCCAATGTAGTGTACATTGCTATATTTCTCTGACTAAAACAAATTCTAGAAGAAAATGGTCCCATGAGGGGATAACGACCAATAAAGAACGCCTTCTGATGTGCCTCTGCCTACCATCTTCACCATCTGTTGAAGGCAGATGTTTGTGGACAAGAGAAATACACATGCATACAGACAACAGTGAACAGCCTTTGCACACGTGCAGACAATCACCTTAACATTGCAGGTCTTCATGTGCTCTGCACAGTCAGAGGCCAGGTCAGCAAAGCCCAGGTCCAGGCACAGGTGACCCACCTCCAGCAGCAGGAAGGGCCTGTGCACATGACACAGACGTGTGAGTACTGCATATGGGTGGATAGTCAATGACTTTCTTGTTATCACAAGCATGCACGCACACACACACAATTTGTTATGCTTTCCAAAGTGAACAACTTTCTCCCTGTCAAGACCATTTCTGTATCATTTCGTTCAAAATGTGTACTTTTACCTCTATTCAAACACTCCCTCATTATGCACAGAACAGAGACATTTAACTCACTCCCTACTGTGCGATTTTTCCTATGCTTTCCACTGTATACTGGCCATTTGTATTAGTTGGTAAAAAAATCATTACTAAAGAAGTACTCAACACAGATATTTGAAACTTTCAGGGTTTACTGTTGAAATGTTGATGCCCTTCAGCGCAGAGTTTCAAGTGTTTTACTTAGAAAATAGCTGATTTAGGTGGGGGGTATAAATAACCCTTTTTCTGGCATCAAAATTACGCTGAACGCAGGGCCATCACTTCAAATTCGCGTGGTTTACTCACTCACTACGAACCACTGCTATCGCAGTGGTCCCATGCACACCACTTCCCCACGAACCACTGCGATAGCAGTGTTTCAGCACGTGGCAGTGTTTCAGCACGTGTCGTACTGGTAGACGCCATTGTTGTTATGCAAATTTGCACAAAGCCAGCGAGTACGAAATCAAACCTCGCGTCATCGTTCTACAGCAGACAGAAGTGAAACTAGCTTGGTAATTTGCAGACGATTGGTTAAACTTGAGAGCCAGCCTCTCTATTTTCGTACAAAAATTGACGTCATTGAGCTAAAAAAATCCAAAGGTCAAACACTGATATCGCAGTGGTTCGTGGGGAAGTGGTGTGCATGGGACCACTGTGATAGCAGTGGTTCGTAGGGAGTGAGTTAAACATTGTAAGCAGTAAAACATGTTAAAGACACCCCCCCCCCCCCCCCCCCCTTTTAACATCGTTTTCAACCACGAAGGTTATATCGCGACTGGGAAAGGGGGGAGATGGGATAGAGCCACTTGTCAATTGTTTCTTGTTCACAAAAGCACTAATCAAAAATTTGCTCCAGGGGCTTGCAACGTAGTACAATATATTACCTTACTGGGAGAATGCAAGTTTCCAGCACAAAGGACTTAACATTTCTTACATACTGCTTGACTAAAATCTTTACAAAAATTGACTATATTCTATACAAGAAACACTTAACAAGGGTAAAAAGAGAAACAGAATCCGTTAGTCGCCTCTTACGACATGCTGGGGAGCATCAGGTAAATTCTTCCCCCTAACCCGCGGGGGGTAGCGATGATCAACCTGCTCCCATTGAGGGAGGGACTCATGTACTCTCAGACTTCTTGTTTATAATGTCTTACCTCCATTTCCAATTCCTTTTTCTCATGACCTAATGTTTTTATTCAGCTCACTCCCCCCCCCCCCCCCCCCCCCCACCACCACCACAAGAAACAAAACCAAGAATGCTAATATCTTTCAATGGTTATCCCTTCTTCAATTACTGCTTGAGTGTCTGTGAAAGAAAAAAACACACAGAAAAGATCCAAAACAGGCCAAATGTTAGTCTAAACAAAACAGGCCAAATGTTAGTCTAAACAAAACAGGCCAAATGTGAGTCTAAATAAAACAGGCGAGTGGATGGTGTTGAATTCATGATAAAAATACTCAAGTAACATCTTCTTTGTAGGTTTTTTGTAGTTAACAAACAAAACAAAACAAAAAACTGCTCCCTTTCCTTCACAAGGTTAGTCTTACTTATAGGCTCTTGACAATACAAGCATTCCACTCAGTGTTCTGCAAACATACTGGACTGCGCGCGCACTGAAAAACTAGTAAAGTAGCACGAAAGAGTATAACTTAAAGTTAAAACCAGCTGCTGGTATTGAGAACAAAATAAAAACAATACAGTATAAATCATAAACAAAACAATTGTGAGTTTGATCTATCTACAACCAAAGTTGACAGTGCTACAAATCTGTGAGACAACTTTGAAATAAAGCACCTTAAGAGGTTCTCCTCACTGAAACACAAATCATTCACCATGGCAACTTATATCTGAACACAGTTTGATCTACGAACTACTAACAAGCAAGGGGAGTGTAGTGAGAAAGTCAAATAATTACCAAGTAATCCCATAACATCTGTACAGTGTAAAACAATGAAGTCCATTCAAACAAATGTGGTAATTAAACATTTGCCAACAAAATTATACCGTCATTTCTAACCAAAAAAAGATTCTTTCTTCAGATGCATTCATGCTTGGCAGCTCACTCTATATAATCCTGAAAAATACTACCTCACATTTTTCTGTCAAACGCTCTCATCAGAACTCCAACATACACTCAGTAAAGGACACACAGACAAAGACAAACACACACACACACTAAAGTACGTAACATTTGAGCATAGCAAAACTAATGAACATGCTCTGCTTACTTTTCAACAAACAGATGTGCACTCTAAGTCAACCAATATATGATGTGCAGGTTCCATAATTTAACTAACCTGAAAGGGTTATTCACAACAGGAACACATTCCCTACATTTAAGTAACAAGCAGTTTCTTTATCATAAAAAAAATACAATGTGCTTCAAGTAATAAAGTGCGACAGATAAACTTGACTAAGTATCTAAATGGCACACATGCAAAAAAAGTTACCTGTCAGCACTGTCAGAGGTCAACTTTTTAGAGGTTGTGGGAGTTGGTGTCCGTCTTCCTCCCTTTGAGGCACCTTTCCTACAAAAAACATCAGAAGCATCATCATCTTCTGTAAAACTATTTTTTTTAAATCACCCACGTGAACTATGCAAATGGATATTTCACAAATGTGTCATGGGGTACCCCTTTCAGGCATTATTGTACATCTGCACAATGCTTTTAGTTTGAACATAAAATAATAAAAACAACCCTTTTGAGACCCCCATGATACAAGACTTCCCTCTTGTCAGACCTTGCTTTTCTCACATTTCCTTGGCCATAACGCCTGCAAATTTATCTCCATTTTAAGACTCCCTCCTTTTCAAGGCCTGATTTTCAAAGATCTTTGAAGTGTTTAAATGGAGAGTTCGCTGTAATACTTTGAGATGGCGCCCCCTGTGCCCCGCTCCTCCTCTCCAGTGGGCAAGATGCTCTGAGCGCTAGGTGAGCGACGGCCACTGGTGGTCTTGTTGTCCTTGCGAGACTGGCGCTCCAGTGACGCAGTGGAATGAGTCTGTGTCACTCCGATCTGAGTCAGGATGTTGGAGAGGTCCATGTGGTACTCCCTGGACTCTTCCTGTTCCATGGAGCTGTACAGGAGGTGAACGTTATGACAACATTGAAAATATTGCCTTGATCAAGTTGATGCCCCTCAGTACAGTAGGACCCCCCCTACCCCCCCCCCCCCCCCCCCCCCCTTAGATGTCATGTTCTAAGATTTACTCTTCATAAAATCTGTTGATTTAATTACCTCGATTTTCAAACCCCTTCCTTTGTAACACCGTATTTGCTCATTATGTTTGACGGTCTGAAAACAATGATGATGGGGGCTCGAGTTGGGTGTGGGGGTTGGGGGGGGGGGGATTGATAGAGAGGTGTTGTTTCACTGTGCCGAAGACTACCAGTACATGTGGCTTCTCCTGCAATGGCCATACCAACCAGTTTGCTCGAACCCTGTTTCATAATCCATTTAGAATGAACACCATTTCATTAAAACACACACACAAACAAGAAAATTAAGAAAAACAACACAGAATATTCAGCATCAATACACAACACGGCCAAAGATTGCTTACTTTTTCAGTTTGCAGATTTTGTAGAAGACAGAGAGTTCTGGAGAAGTTTTGACATCCTTGTGCAGTTTGGCAGATTCCACCAACTGGTTGCGGACCTGATGAATAAAGCAACATGAATATTATTTGTTTTCATATTTATAGTTGTGTGTAAATTTCACGTACAAGTAGGGTGTAAATTTCACGTACAAGTAAATTAAAAATTTTAGTAATAAATTTTCATTTGATTAATATACTTACCCAACTCACATATAGCAATTAACTCTAGTTCAGTGCTGGTAACGCTGTACGCATCCCCTTGGTAACAAGGGAAGCCCCTCTAAAAAAAGAGTGACCAATACCCATAAGGCCATATTAATACATACTTCCGACTTCCGTATGCGCGCGCATACGCCGCCATATGCATCATTCCAAACGAAGCCCAACTCACTCCCCTTTTTTAGAAATCCACCCCCCACAGCGGGGAGGCGGGAGGGAATAAACGATGTGAGTTGGGTAAGTATATTAATCAAATGAAAATTTATTACTAAAATTTTTAATTAAATTACATATCTTACCCAACTCACATATAGCAGATTGCTACTATAGGTGGAGGGCACCTAACCCAATCAGGAATTGAGAATCTGTCCTGCCGCTAACAGAGCAGGTAACCCAGAAACACATCCTATCTCAATGCATAGGCATCTCTGAGATAAACACCAAAGAAAAACCTTTCCAAAAAGCCAGCAAGCCGACTCAAGAACACAGTTCTGCCAGGAGACCAAATCGAAGAACAGCTAGAGTAGAAGCCCAATCTCTTGCCCCGTGAGGCCTAGCTGTAGTAAAGGGCAAAACTGCCCTGACATCCCCTGCCTGACTCTGCCACCATACATAAACTTGTCTAACTATGGTGGAGACCCAATTGGCTAACACTACTCTCGAGATGTCTTTAAAGCGCACCATAACGAGTGAGATAAAAAGAAGTTCCTGAGATTCCGATCTAGTGTGCAGAGTCCTTAACGGAAAACTGTGGAGGGCTATAACCGTACAAAAATGTACATCAGAATCTCCAAGAGCCATAAAAAAACTCAAGAAAGGAATATAGAGTCCGTGCTGTTCGAAGGGGGAGGACTGACTGACTGCCCCCCCCCCCCCCCTATCTACTGCCACCACTTGAAGGCATACCTGAACACTGTGGCAGTCCAAATAGGCAAGGTTGACCTCAACAAGTCATTACCCCTACCAAAGTTGAAAGACATTCTTTCTTCCTTTATATAAATTAATCAGTGTTTAACGTCGTATATAACCGTTCAAGGTTAAAGGGCGACGAAGCAGAAAGATAAGAACAAGAGCCCTTAGATTTAATGATCTCAAGCAATCCGTGCAAGTCAGAAAAAAACTTCAAAACTCGAACAGACCAAAAGGCTAAATATGGCTCTAGGGGAGCCAAAATAGTGATTAAGATTTGAACGGTGAATCAAAGTTGGTAACTCCAGATTCCGCTTATATGCCAGAAAACCCAAAAGAAACCTAAATGCCATAGATCAGTCTTTCTCCGAAAATCTGTCTATAGCAAAATTAGCAGAAAAAACACTTACTCCCACTTCTCACAGAAGCTACCCGAGTAAGCATGCCCGATTTCCGTGTTGATCAGCAAGGCTAGTTAAGTAAAAGAGTCAAAGAATCCAATCACAAAAACCCTAAAACTAGGAGCAAAGTCCGAGAAAGGACTGAAGATCAGCTTTCAGCACGCCTAAAGTAGGCCCTCTTAAACTTGCTGGTTATAAAGCCACCAAGAGAAAAATTAGCACCGAGCTGTCTCAGTGAAACTGATATCACATAAAGTCTTAAACAAAGACGTGGGAGAAAAAGAACGGAAAACCAAAATAGGTGGCTCGCCACCTTCATTGTACCGAGAGAAGAGGAGTTCTATCCGTTAAAACATAAGCCATCTGTTCCAAGCCAGACAACAAAACAAGTACCAGTCCAGAGTTGACGGGCAGAAGAGCCCGAGCAACTCAAAAAAATATCCTACAGTAGACACCCGTGAGAAACGAGTGTGAGCAAAACCGAAGCCCTCTTGCCAGCCTAACGAGGTCTGGCAACCCAAAAAGAACGGGCCCAAATTGTGCGACCGGCAGGCCGCTCAAAGTAAAACAAGAGTAAAAATTTCCATGCCCGGCAGTCGGGCGACGAAGATAAGCAAAAGGCGATAGTACCAAAAGGCAAAAACTCATTATTAGAAATTTCTCCCATTCCCCCTAAGGAACAAAAACACGTGGTCAAAGAGAGTCTGCTCCAAGTGGCCATTTGGCCGACAGACTTAGAGAGTCCGCCCAGTCATAGAGACTCTCATGAAGGTACTTCGCTGCTAAAAAGATCTCGTGATGGTAAAACCACCAAACCCTCTCATGTTCCGTGAGGAAGCGATAGGGAGTGAGAGACCCCCTTTTCTCGATGAGAAAAGCCCCCTGTGGAGTTGTCTGCTTGAAACAACACATGTTCCAACCCTTTGTTCTATTGCTTAACCCCCAACAGACCACAAAGGGTCCTATAAAAGCTGAGAAGCCTTAGACATCTAACGTGCTCCAGCCCTGCACTCCCAGTTACACCTGGAGTAAAGAACTTCTATCAAGGGCCGCTTGCACAATCTCCAAGAGATCCAAAAACGGCTCAACAAACGTATGACTTAGAAAAAAGATCAGAACCCTGAAGCTCTGAAATACCAAACGAACCATGAAAGAGAACCAAAAGGGAGGCACCCGTGTCTCCCCCCACAAAGAGGGAAACCTAATCCCCCCCAGCCGCTGTGTTAAACACAAAGGCGAAAGAAGAGTGATGCCGAGAACTAACTTCCAGTTGACATAACTGCCACAAGTGTGAAAGAAAGCGTGCTTTTGTGTGCCTACCAACACCCACCGCTAACTTGTCTCAGGGGGAAGAAAGGTGGCTATTAGACACAGAACCCTGCCACGAACGCGAGGGTAAGGAGACAAAAGATAAAGTCGAGAACGGCGAGCCTGAAGACTTTATTTGAAAACAATAAAAAGCCAAGGCCTGCCGTGCGCTTTCCTTCTGCAGTGAGCTTTTAAGATAGAGAAGAATCCCTGTGCATAGAAGCGAACTCACAAAGAGGAACCTTCAAGAAAAGAAGAGATTAAAGTCTCGCCAAAAGAACAAACCTTTTTGAAAGAGACCTACACCCAGGCTAAAAGCAAAGCTACATCCTTCATATCCGCGTCCTGACGGAACACAAAAATATCCAGATAGGACGTAACCGCGCACGAGAGAGCGCAGAAACAAGATTTGTTAAAAAGCGGTAAATGTAAAGGAGTGCGGCCATAATGAAACATAGCCAGGAGATCCTTGTTCTGACAGAGAGACAGTCACTCCTTGCTATTAACATCCAGACGGATGTTCGCCAATTCCGGGGAACCCGGTGGCGGTTCCGTAGAAAAAGCAAACGAAAAAACTACGTTCTTAAGCTTGGAGTAAACCGAAGCCTACGGAAAGCGATCAGCGCGTGACGCGCTGCTTGAGCAGATGACGCAAGCTAAAGCCCCGCCACCGCAGGAGCTAAGCCGAGCGTTGCCCACAAAGGAAGTGGTAACAAAGGAGCCTCAATTGTGAAAAAACAAATTTCACAAGCCCAAACGACCCCAACAGAGAATCCAAGAACATAACGTTCTAAGATTCCCTAAAAAAAGGCTCAGGTCAGCTGAAAATGCGCAAAACGCGGCAAAGCTGAAGTATGAGCTTCCCCCTGAGATGCCAACAAAGGCAGAGATGGGGGAAAAGCATCGATTGAGTTCGCAAATTGATCCTAAGAAGGAGCAAGACACGCCAAAAAAGATGGAGGAGAAAAGGCAGATGACAATGCTACCGCTAACCCTACAGGGAAAAAGCGCGTAGTAACCTCTGCCATCCATGTAAACAAAGATGGCAGCTTCGCTGAAAGTCAACGAAGAGGCGTCTCCATCTGCCCCAGAAGCTTAGTCTTCCAAATCCTCATCAACCTGTACAGTGGTATTCCAACCATCTACAAAAGGATGAGAGCCGGAACCAATCCCGAAAAAGCAACACTTGCCAAAAGGGAAAGGTTCGGAACAAATTTCCCAAAAGCCGGAACTCCGAAAGGATATTCCATCCACCTGCCTCATACCAGCTGAAAGCCTGGAAAAGGAAGTGGATTCAGCCTGAGTAACAGCAGAGGAACCGCAACAACGGAACCGAAAGCCGAAGACTGATGAGCGCCAACTACCAACACCACAGTGTTAACGGCAGAAGGCTATACCATCCTGCAACCGGAAGCCACAGCCGAAAAAGCGTTAGCAAAATCGGCCATGGATTGGCAAAAATCAGAACCAACCGGATGCCTAAACATGCACCAGAAGATCCTATTGTACCTTGAAGCCGCTTAAGCCACCAGTGCCACTGCACTTGACAGCCTAAACGGCAATTTGAATTCAGTGCAACCACCTCCGCGGAAGCACCGTCTTCTGAACAGCCGTCAGGCACTCCCGTGCCATCCGGAAGCTGACCCCCTGCTTGACTCCCATAGTCAAACAAAGAGCCAGCTATACTGTTCTCTTCCTGCCCCCCGGGCGGAAGCGAAAGACGCACACCCGTACCACAATCTAAAGAAGCGGTTGGTTGCGCAAATCTTCCGTTCGCTCTCCAAGGTTCCTAACCGCCACCGACCTGCTGCCAATGCAGTCAGAGCCAGCCTCAGCTTCGGAACTTTCACCCACAAAGCCAGAGCCCGGAGTTACTTTCTCTTGGAGACGCTCTACCCTTTCCCCGGAGAACCCGGGTACTTGGGTAGAAAACATACCTTTAAACTGGTGTGAACCACCGGGAACCGGAACACAGGCCACAAGCGAAGGCGTGGTCCCATCATCCCCTTCCGCATGAACATCATCCTGAGACACAGTAGCAAACGGCGCAGGCGAACGTTGGCAAGAGACGAAACCCCCGTCACACCGGAAGCGAACGCATCTCCGCCCGCGTGGAAGCGATCTCCCCCGCCAAGGAAGAAACCTGTGAACTTAAAGAGAGCAACAATGTCGCCACGTCCGCAGACGCACGACCGGGAAACACATAAACTAAGGAAGCCTAAGCGGGCTTATCCACAGGAGAAACCTTGTCTAAAGGTTTAGCCGTCAAAAACGGAGTAAGAGGCATGACGACCAAAACATCGATATTTTTTGCCAAGACAGTACATGAACCGAAACACAAGCCTGTCCGGAAGCCTTTGCTTTCCCAGGTGTTTACTTTATCGGCGGAGAACCAGCAGTTACTCGTTTAGACAACTGCCGCTTCTTGGCGTTAACCGCCATGACCAAAAACAACTCACGAAAAATTTTGTAAACAAGAAAATTTCACAAGTTCAATTTAAGGTCAAAAACGCCCACAAACACAAGCAAAAAACAGAAAGATCTCACCTCAACATGAAGAGACGATAAGACAAGCAAGAAGATACCAAGAGGTAAGTGACCAAGTCCGTAGACGAAGTGACAGATGGCTGAACACAGCCAGAGCGTACAAAAACACGACCAGTCCCACTGCTCGCTGAGTATGGAATGATGCATATGGCGGCGTATGCGCGCGCATACGGAAGTCGGAAGTATGTATTAATATGGCCTTATGGGTATTGGTCACTCTTTTTTTAGAGGGGCTTCCCTTGTTACCAAGGGGATGCGTACAGCGTTACCAGCACTGAACTAGAGTTAATTGCTATATGTGAGTTGGGTAAGATATGTAATTTAATGGGTGTAAATTTCACGTACAAGTAAATATAAAATTTCAAAAGTAAATTTTCATTTAATTAATATACTTACCAACTCACATAGATAGCAATAACTTCGTTTGGTTGCTAAGACATTGAAGCACTCTTACATGGTAACATGGGGAGATAACTCTAAAACAAAAACCACCTGCCATATAAGGCATGATCCGTGGTAGTTATCTCCCCTACCGGTGCCCGCGCATGCGCAGGCTGTATACCGGTAATACTCATTCCGTTCTGAAACCCATATCCCTTTATACAAATTGCGGGGATGGGTGGGAGGGAATTCGATATGTGAGTTGGTAAGTATATTAATTAAATGAAAATTTACTTTTGAAATTTTATATTAAATTACATATTCTTACGCAACTCACATAGATAGCAGATTGCTAATCTAGGTGGTGGGTAAATTTACTCACAATTAACATCTTGCCAGTATCTGGTCTGCCGCTAAAATAGCTAGCAGACCGAAAGTTCTGTACTTCCAGGAACCAGAAACGTCCCGTAGGAAAACATAAACAAAGGCATCTTCTGATGTCTAGTAGATGTGTACTAAAATAGCGGGTACTTTAAAATATCCCGCAGTAAGAAACTCATGACTACGTTCTTGCACGTTCAATGAGCTGCATTCAAGACTTATGTAAGTCTCTAAGCCTTGAGAACAGGTAAAGAAGAGGCTCACACTCTGACTTCTAGAGTCCGAGCTGCCTGAAGAGGGAGGACTGACTGCCCCCCCCCCTTTTCTTGCCACCACTGTAGGCATGCCTAATCAATGTGGCAGACCATCTAGCTAAGGTTGACTTCACTAAGTCATTGCCTCTACAAGAGTTGATGGAAATAAACAAAAGCCTTTGTTCTGATGAACTAAACCGATCAGTGCGAGTTAGAAATATATTTATAACTCGAAATGTTCAATAGGCTAATATGGCTCTAACAGAGCCAAACTATTGAACGTGGATTGAATTGTATTATCAGAGCTGGTTCCTCAGGTTTCTGATTATTTGCCAGAAATTTGAATCAAACCTAAGCGCTATAGATCAGTCTTTCTCCAAAGAGATGACTATAGCAAAACCAGATAGAAAATGCACCTATACTCCCGCTTCTCTCAGAAGCTACTAGAGTAAGAATGACCGCTTCTCGTGTTTAGATTAATAAGGCTAATTTTGTCAAGGATTAAACAATCCGATCTCAAAAGCTCGAAAACTAGGAGCAAATCCCAAGTCAGGACTGGAGATTTGTTTTCAGCCAACCAAAGGGAGGCTCCTTTAGTCACGATGGCTATAACGAGCCCAAGTGAAAACTTTTTGCGACCTAGCTGTTTCAGTGCAACTGATATCGCGTAACGTCTTAAAACAGAGACGTGGGGAAAATTCAGAAAGGCAGAATAAGTGGTTCGCCACCTGCAATGAACGGAGAGAAATGGAGTTCTTTCCGTTAATAATACGCCATTTGTTCCAAGCCAGTCAAAGTGACATGGAAACTAAGCCGCTGAACCCTAATGGGATCTCTAGACCAAATCCAGAGTTGAGGCAGAAGCCCCTGAGCGTCTCCATGATTCCCGTACGGTAGACACCCGTGTGGGTCGAGTGTAAAAAACAGCGCCCTCTTGCCAGCTTTAAGGGCCTTAAGGGCTGGCAACCAATGAAAAAAAATAGGCCCATAATGTGCGACCAACAGGCCGCTCCGAGTAAAATCGAGAGTATATCCGGGAACGGTGAGACGAACATTTAGCAGAAGGAGATAGTACCGAGAGGCAAAAAACTTCTATCAGAGGCTTCTACAAATTCACCAGAAGGAGTAGAAGCGCGTAAAGAGATAGAGCCCAGTCCGTGTGGACATACTTGTTCGACTGACTTTGAGAGTCTACCAAGACAAAAAACCTCTCAGAAAGGTACTTCGCTGCTAATAAGATCTCGTGGTGGTAACACCACATCAAAATCTCGCATACTCGATGTGGCAGCGATGGGAAGCGAGATGTCCCTCCCCCCTTTTGCTTATTAAGATAAAAAAAAAAGGCCACTGAGGTGTTGCCTGATTGAATTAACGCATGTTCTCCCCTGACAAGGGGAAACAATTCCACAAGAAACAGAAGAACTGCTTCGCTGATGGAGAGAGAATCAATGGAAAAGCCTTGCATGAGCAATGGTGTGAGAATCCAATGATTGGTTGTGTCTGAGAACCAGTCGAGAAAAGACACTAACATGAACCAGCTCTTTGTTTGATTGCTTAGAATCAACATAAAAAGTAGCCACTTACGATCTATTTTGTGTACCAAAGGAGGGAGAAAACATCGGCACGATCTTTGCAAGTGACCCAAGAAAGGACCTAATCCCCTTCCAGCTGCTGTGGTAGAACACAAAGGCTGAAAGCAGAGCGATGACAAGCACTAAGACTCCAGTTGACAGAACTGTCAATAGTAAGAATAACAACATGCTATTGTTTGCCCACTGAACCCGACGCTAAATTGCGGTGGGTATTTGGCAAAGCGCCATGCCGGGAAGAAGATAAACAAACCCGACCTCTGAATCGCCCCGAGGGGATAAAGTGATGGGTGTTTGGCAAAACGCCATGCTGAGAAGGTAAAGGGCAAAGCTGAGAACAGCCAGATTAGTGCTCTTATAGATAAGAAAAGCCAGGCCTGCCGTGGGCTTTTATTTTGCTGTGAGTTCTCTTTGTTAGAGAAGAGTCTGCGTGCACAGAAGAGGATTCGAAGAGAACCCTCAAGCAAGGAAGAGAATAACGTCTCACCGACAGAACAATACTGTCGGCCGAGGACTTCTTTCCGGTAAACAGCAAAGTTAAATCCTTTGTAAATGTGTCCCAACAGACACAAAGGCATCCCGTGAGTACGTAACCGCACAAGGGAAAGAACAAATCAAAGACTTGTTCAAAGACGATAATAGAAAGAAGTGTGGCCACAATCTTTCACAGCCAGGAGATCATGATCTTGAAAAAGACAGTTTCTCCTTGCTATGAACATAAAGATGAATGATCGTCAAGCCCGGTGTAGCCGGGAGCGGTTCCGTATTAAGAGGAAAAGAATACGCTAAATTCTTAGGCTTGGTGTAACCGAGGCCTACAGATAGCGCTCAGCGAGTGATGCGTTACTTGCGCGGGTGACGCAAGCGAAAACAACGCCGCCTCGCTGCCCACAAGGAAGTGGAGGCAAAGGAGAATCATTTGAAAAAACTTCCACAAGTTCAAATGCCCCCGAGGGAGGATCTAAGAACTTAAAGTTCGAAAATTTCCTGAAATAAGGCTCAAATCAGCTGAATGTGACGCAAGCCACAGCAAACCTGAAGCAGGAGCCTTCCCCATATGATGCCGTAAAAGGCAGAAGTGGGGCAAAACATCGTGTGAGAAAACTTTTATAAGTTGAAAAGCCACGAAAGACTCTAAAACTTAAAGTTCACAGATTGTTCCTGAGAAGGAGCAAAATCAGCCAAAGCTGATGGTGAAGTAACGCAGATGACTATGCTACTGCTAACCCCTCAGGGAAACAGTGCATATTAACCTCTGCTGCTAGTGCCAAAACGATGGCAGCTTCCTGTTCAGTAATATCCCAACGAACGTTGAAAGGATGAGAACCGGAAACCAATCCCAGCAAGGCAACATCTGCCGAAACCGGAAAGGTTGGGGAAAACAAATTTCCGGAAGCCAGAACTCCGCGAACGGATGTACCATCCACCTGCCATGTGCCAGCCACAAAGCTGGGAGAGGAAGTGGATGCAGCCCGTGGAAAGGCAGAGGAAGCCGCAAAAGCGGAACCGAAAGCCGAAGACTGATAATTGCCGACTGCCAACACCAAAGTGTTAACGGCGGAAGGCAAAACCATCCTGCTACCGGAAGCGATAGCCGCCGAAGCCATCTTGGCTAATGGCAAGGCAAAGGAAGACAACAAAGGTCTGCCAGTGCTAGCTAGACGAAGCTTCCGGTTGGTGGTCACAGAATGATGAGCCGCACGACCAGGAGCAGCAAGCCAGGGCTGAGCCTCCTGCAGGAGCGTCCCCATGAGCCGATAGCAGCGGAAGAGGAACATCGCTCAGACAAACTTTAGCAAGTTGATAAGCCACATCAGGTGACTCTAAAAACTTGAAGTTCTCAGCCCGTTTCTGATAAGAAACGAAATCAGCAAAAGCTGATGGAGGAGGAGCAGCGGAAGTGGTTGCCGCAAACACCCCTTCCGTGAAGCAGTGTGCAGTAACATCTGCTGCCAAAGCCAACAAATGATGTAGCTTAGCCGGAAGTCGGCGAGAAGCTTCCTCATCTGCATCTGATGCTTCTTCCTCCATATGCTGTTCATCCCCAACAGAAGCATCATAACGATCATCTGAGGGATGTCCAGCGGAACCGGCATCCGGTAAGGCAACTTGCGCCGAAACCGGAAACGGTTGTGGAAAAAATTTCCGGAAACCGGAAATCCGTGGATGTGACCACTATCCGCTGCCCAATGCCAGCTGAAAGGCTGGGAAAGGAAGCGGATGTAGCCTGAGAAAGGCTAGCGGAAGCCGCAACAGCGGAACCGGAAGCCACAGGCTGATGAATGACTTCCGCCAACAGCGAAGCTGCTAACAGCGGAAGTCAAACCTCTCCTGCCACCGGAAGTCGCCCCGACTTTAACGGAGGGAGCGGAACCAGCAGACACAGGCTGATGAATGACTTCCGCCAACAGCGAAGCTGCTAACGGCGGAAGTCAAACCTCTCCTGCCACTGGAAGCCGCCCCGACGCCAACGGAGGGAGCGGAACCAGCAGAGGACTGAATGACTTCCGCCAACAGCGAAGCTGCTAACAGCGGAAGTCAAACCTCTCCTGCCACCGGAAGCCGCCCCGACGCCAACGGAGGGAGCGGAACCAGCGGAGGACTGTATAGCATGAGCATCGACCAGCCCCAATAAATTGGAACCGGAAGATCCTGTAACCTGTCTGCCAGCAGCCGCCCCGACTGGAATTGCGGGGGCGGAACCAGCAGACACATGCCCTTCACATCCCATGCCCAGGACCGTGAAAACGGAGCCAGGTTGGTTTGTGGAAAAACCCTTACGGTCAGTGTGCAATTCCGCCGAAACGGAAACTGACGTCAAAGGTTTGCGTACTTCGCCAAGAACACCCAAAGGTGCTGATGTCCCAGACTCAGACAAAAACTTGTCTAAAAAATGAGTCCGACATATCCAACACCGTCGTTGGATCTGCGACCACGCCAGCGGACGTGACCGTCGCAGTCGGTTCGAAACGAACCCGCACAAGCGAATGAACATTTACAACACCCGAAGGAAGGGGCAGAGCAGCACGCGAGGCTATTTGCCCTATCCGACGAGATCAAAACATGAACCTCTGTCTAAAAAGACGAAAATATCGCCAGCAAATCGGCTTTAGTCAAAGCTAAAACAGCGCTAGGCGCTTGAACTTTCTTGAAAGAAGCCGCAACAGACGAGGTAGGTTTGTCAAACGAAACCGTAACACAATTCATCATTCGCCAGGTTGAAAACGTAAACAGAAACGTTATCGCTCCGTGAAAATTTTCTGAGTACGAGACGCAGTGGTAGTAGCTACCTTAACTTTATATTGGTCGCATTGCCTGACTGAGAACTGGGAGAGCAAGCCTGACTGGTCGAACTCCGAGTTTTCACTCACTCTCTTTATCTTAAGGTTCGTCCGCCATTTTGTATGACAAAACTGAACCAAAATACAAGTTGCAACACGCCCCAAAAGTTAAAACAAACGCGTCTCGGTAATAAAAATGAAAGCTCTCACCCAATACTTGAAGTAGAGATGAAACAACAACAGCGTTACCAAGATTCGATGGTCAGTCACCGCCGTGAAGACCAATAGCTTTAGATCCAAAATTTTAATAATAAATTTTCATTTAATTAATATACTTACCCAACTCACATATAGCAATTAACTCTAGTTCAGTGCTGGTAACGCTGTACGCGTTCCCCTTGGTAACAAGGGAGACCACCCTAAAAAAGAGTGATCCATCCCATAATATCAGACCGATGTCCGGTCCAACATCCGTATGCGTGCGCATACGCCGCCATTTGTATCATTCGAACGAAGCCCAACTCACTACTTTTTTAGAACCCAATACCACCACAGTGGGGAGGCGGGAGGGTTTAAACGATGTGAGTTGGGTAAGTATATTAATTAAATGAAAATTTATTATTAAAATTTTGGATTAAATTACATATTATTACCCAACTCACATATAGCAGATTGCTACTATAGGTGGTGGGTACTTACCAAAACTAGGCACGCAGGACCTGTCCCGCCGCTACCATGGCAGGCAGCGCGGAGCTTCCATCCTGTCTGACAGAAGCGACGTCTCTGAGGTAAAAGTTGACGAAAACGTCCTCAGAGCGCCAATACGCAGCTTCCAGTACCTCGGCTAGCTTGCCGGACCGAAGAACTGCCACTGAGGATGCCCAGGCTCTCGCCTCATGGGTTCTAGCCGCGGTGAGAGGCAACACTGCCCTAGCATCACCCGACTGCACTAGCCACCAGGCATATGCTCGTTTGATCAGAGTGGAGATCCATTTGGCCAGAGTCACCTTCGCTATATCCTTACACCTAGCCGTGTTTAAAGATATGAAAAGAAGCTTTTGACTTTCTGACCTAACAGGCCGAGTTCGAGACAGGTAACATCGGAGAGCTCTCACAGGACAATTTGCAATATCGGGATCTCCAGGAGCCAAAATCTTGCTCAAGGGTGGAATGCGCAAGATTGGAGAAAGCTGGCCAGGTTTCTGGTTTTTCGCGAGAAAGCCGGGAACAAATTTGAGAGAAATGGAACCATCCTTCTCGAACGCAATATCCTTGTCTAAACCCGACAAAGAATGCACCTCACTACCTCTCCTAGAAGTAGAGAGAAGCGTTAAAAACACAGTCTTACGCGTCAAATCGGCCAAAGTGGCTGACAAAAGAGGCTCGAACTCATCCGAGGCTAAGAAACGTAAGACCAGGAACAAATCCCATGCAGGGAGAAGCGATTTTGAACGAGCTGCTAAAAGGGCAGCCCCCTTAATAACACTAGCGATAACCCCTCCGAGCGAAATTTTGTGGCCTGATTGCGCGAGGGTCGAAGAGATCGCCGACCTCCGGACCCTAATAGAAGAGGGAGAAGCCCCCTGATCAGCCAACCAAGACAGATGGTTGGCTACATGAATAGACCTAGGAGAAAGAGGTTTAACCCCGTTAAGCGCGCACCACCTAGACCAAGAGGCCCAGTGCGATGAGTAAACCGAAGAAGTCGATTTTCTATGCGCATGTCCAACGAATCTCAGAGTAGGGGAAGAGGCCCCTGCCCTACGCAAAGCGCTTCGGACAGAATCCACGCGTGAAGGGCCAGGATCTGTGGGTTCTCGTGCTGAACGCCTGACCGAGGCTACACGAGATCTCCTCTTTTCAGGGCGAGAGGGATTGGGGGCCGAACTGCTAGACGCAGTAGGTCGGGAAACCAGTGCTGGCTTGGCCACAGAGGAGCGACCAGAACCAGCGCTGGTTTCTCCAAGTCCACTTTCCTGAGGACTTTGCCTAAGAGGCAGAACGGAGGGAAGGCATACGCCGGAAGATCTGACCAATCCACTTCCAGAGCATTCACCTTCCAGGCCAGAGGATCCGGGAAGGGGGACACAAAGAGAGGCAGTCTCGCCGAAAACCTCGTCGCAAAGAGATCTATCTTGGGCTTGTCGATCTGCGACCAAAGCCGCTGCAAAGACTGGTGTGTGAGAGTCCACTCTGAATGAACAATCCTGTCCCCTCTGCTCAAAGTGTCTGCAAGGACGTTCAGACTGCCCTTCAAGTACACTGCTGACAACAGAATGTGCTGGGCGTGACACCACTTGAGAATGCGACATGCAATGTCGGAAAGACTGTGAGACCGAGTCCCCCCCTGCTTGTTCACATACGACGCCACAGACATGTTGTCGGTGTGAAGACGTACATGACTGCCCTCCAGGAAAGGCTTGAACGCTAGAAGCGCCAGGGAAACGGCCTCCAACTCCAGTACATTGATATGTAGGGAGGCCTGAGAGCAATCCCAAACTCCCGAAACCATGTGCTCGTCCAGATGAGCACCCCACCCCGTCAGAGATGCGTCCGTAAACAACTCTCTCTCCGGCGGTGGACGAACAATGGGAACACCCCGGAACAAATCCGGAAGAAGCCAAGCGCCTGTGGTCTGCTGAAACCAAGTTCCCAGTGCGATCGGAACACTCCAGTCCTGGGATGTCTGATCCCACCTTGACTGCAGGGAGGCCTGAAAAGGCCTCTTGTGAACCCTGCCCAACGGAATGAGGGAAGCCATGGATTCCATCTGACCCAGAACCGAAGTCAGAACCCTTGCACTGGCGTGATTCTCTCCGTAGAGAGACCGAATCAGACCCTGAAGTTTGTCGATCCGCCTTTGAGACGGACGGACAGACCACCGAAGTGTGTCGAATTCCATGCCCAGGTAAGTAAACGTCTGGGATGGTTCCAACTCAGATTTTGTCAGGTTGACAGAGAAACCCAGCTGTGCCGCCCGACTCAGCACCCTGTGCGTATGAGCCTCGCAAAGCCCCCTGTTCTGGT
Organism: Littorina saxatilis; assembly: GCF_037325665.1. Lineage (NCBI taxonomy): Eukaryota > Metazoa > Mollusca > Gastropoda > Littorinimorpha > Littorinidae > Littorina > Littorina saxatilis. The sequence goes on along the minus strand of NC_090256.1, from coordinate 6,157,717 downwards.
GAAGGATTAACGAATCGTCCAGGTATGCTCTGAGACGGATGCCTTCCTGTCTCACAAGAGCGCAAAGCTGCCTGACCACAATCGTGAAAATCCACGGAGCTAAAGACAGGCCGAACGGCAGAGCCCTGAACTGGTAAGCTTTGCCGCCCCAAGGGAAGCGAAGCCACTTCCTGTCCGCGACATGTATGAGGACGTGAAAGTAAGCGTCTGTAAGATCGATCGACGTTGCCCAATCTCCCGGCCGTAAGGCCTCCCGAACCGAGGTTGGAGTTTCCATGGTAAACTTGATTACTCTCAGAAACTTGTTCAAAGGAGAAAGATCTAACACCGGCCTCCACGCCCCCGAGGCTTTTGGCACTACGAAAAGTCTGCCGTAAAACCCCGGGGACCGCGCGTCCAAGACCTCCTCTATAGCTCCCTTGAGCAGCAGAGCCGAGACCTCCTCCTGGACTGCGTTCCGTGCCACCAAATCCTTTGGCGCCCTGCAGGGCGGGATTATCCTGACCAGGGGAGCCTTCTGCCCTGACCAGAGAAGCCGGAACCCCGAACACACTATCCCCGTGACCCACTTGCTGGCCACCAGTTGCAGCCAGGAAGAAAGGGCCCTGGACGGGCCGCCCGCTACAACTAGCGCGGGGGCCACCGGGATGTGTTGTTCGGGGAAGTTTCATTGGGGGTGAGGCTTACGCCCCGACCCCCTGGAACCCCCGAAAGACTGACCCCTCTTAGGGTAAGGAGCTCCACGCCCCCTACCCCTGGAGGAGAATGACTGCTTCTGGGCCTTCCCACCACCTGACGAAGACGTCTGAGGCTTAGCGGAAGAAAACGCCTGAGTCTGAGACTTGCCCTGAGGCTTCTGGAAGCCCTGTGAAGCCAAACGCGCGATCGCTACATCCCGCGCGTCCTGCGTCTCTTTCTGGAGTGCATCGAAAGACGCCTGCCCTAGGAGAGACCCCTCAGCAAAAGGGGAGACCTTCAGCCGCTCCACAGTCGCGGTGTCCCGAAATCTGGACCCCGACAAGAAGGCTGATCTCCTTGACAGAACTGCGTGAGTATACAGCCGGGCAGACAAAGCAACCTGTTCTCTAGTCACCTTGCCCAGAGTAGCCAGCAGTGTGGAAACATCTGTCGGCGACGCATCGAACCGAAATTCAAAAGGATCAAGAGATGTGGCAATCGATCTGGACAAAGACCTTTGCAGAGACTCCGACACTGACGTGAGTTCCAGCAAAGACCTTCCAACTTCCTCCACAGCCGCGAGAGAACCGTCAGTACATGGGACAACTCTATCCCTACTGTACCCGTCTTCTCTCAAAGCAGCAAGTTCCGGCGTCACCGGAAGTGCCCCTGACGGCAGAGCAAAAGAGTCCATCAGATCCAAAGGATAAGGGGTAAGCTTGAACTTCGGAACACCGGAAGCAGCCCGAGCCCCAGGCTGAGCCAGCCAAGAGACGACGTCTTCCGGGGCCTCGCCGTGCTGAACCAACAACGGCACCGCCGGTTTGCGTTTACCACACAAGACGTTAGCCATCTCATAGGCAATAGTTGACGATTCCCGGAAGCGGAAGCGAGGCCGTTGCTCCTGTGCACTCCGGAAATCGTCAAAAGCAGAGCGAGGTGGGTGAAGCTGAGCCTTGTCCTTCACCACCCCTTCCGGAAAGTATCTGAACGCCGTTTCCGCCGCCAGCGCCACTGCGGCTGACAGCTTCGCGGGCAAATTCAGCTGGGAATCCTCTACCACTGAGGCATCCCCGTCTTCCGCCCTACACTCCGACTCGAGATCAAGCTCGGAGCCAGGAGGCAGAACATCAGACCGTTTATCGTCGGCAGAACCGACCACTTCCTGCCCCCTGGGCGGAAGAGGACTAAAACGGTCCCCGATATTCTCATAAAGAGACGTACGGAGGCGCTCGTCCTTTCGCTGCTCATAAGAACTCTCACGACATCCATCGCCAGAGAGAGCCCCCTGAGCTCGCACACCGGCAAGCGGTGTAGACATACCTTGTACTGGTGTCACATTCAGAAGAGACACCAACTTGGTACTCCCATCCTGCGAAGCATGGACATCCGCCCGAGTCACAGTCGCCGAAGGCATAGCGGAAGTCGAAGCCGGAACTGCAGGAGACTGCCGTAACTGTGCTAAAGAGAGAACATCAGAAACACCCGACGGAAGCGCACGTAATTCCTCCCTAGTGGAAGATAATTCCGACGCAAGTGTCGAAACTTGAGCGCTCAAAGTCAACAATAAAGACGCAACTTCAGCTGGCGCTAACCCAGGGCAGCCATCTGAAGTTGAAGCAGAAGCAGAAGCAGAAGAAGAAGTTCTTTTGCGCGAACCGCCACTCTTGCCAGAACGTAAACAAGCCTGACCGGAAGTTAAACTGACGTCTGCTAACACGGGAGATTTAACAGAAGTTGAATCAGAAGAAACAGACGCGGATTTTCCTGCGCCCTTCTCTCTCCTCGAGCTACGTTTAGGAGGCGAATCGTCAGGCACCTGCCTCGAACTAGGCTTCCTATTCACGCTATCAACAAGCGCAGCCTCCGCCATAGCGAAAGAACTCACGAAAAATTTCAAAGAAAAACAATTTCAGAAAAATTTCACAAGTACAAAACGAGCGACGAAAAACGTCGCTAAAGTTATAACAAAACGGAAAGATCTCACCACACAGCGTAGGTAAAGGTGAACAGTTAGGCGACGACCAAGGGGAGATGCCAAAGCCAAAGACTAAGACAAAATGCTGAAGACAGCAGGAGCGTACATCAGGAGCGTCCTTCCCAGTTGAACCGCTGAGAGAGAATGATACAAATGGCGGCGTATGCGCACGCATACGGATGTTGGACCGGACATCGGTCTGATATTATGGGATGGATCACTCTTTTTTAGGGTGGTCTCCCTTGTTACCAAGGGGAACGCGTACAGCGTTACCAGCACTGAACTAGAGTTAATTGCTATATGTGAGTTGGGTAATAATATGTAATTTAATCAAAGCCAGAGTACTACAGCACGTCTTGCTCCGTGCGTTGAAGAAAAAGGAATGAGTATTACCGGTATACGGCCTGCGCATGCGCGGGCACCGGTAGGGGAGATAACTACCACGGATCATGCCTTATATGGCAGGTGGTTTTTGTTTTAGAGTTATCTCCCCATGTTACCATGTAAGAGTGCTTCAATGTCTTAGCAACCAAACGAAGTTATTGCTATCTATGTGAGTTGCGTAAGAATATGTAATTTAATGGGTGTTTAAACCAACATACATTTGACCAAATTCACTTCGTTATCTTTCTAACCTGTCAATCTTGTAGCAGCTAATTTCAAAATTAATACATAACATTCAAATAAATTGTAAAATCCAACAAAACATAGCAAAATACAGTGAAACCCCACTTTAAGACCTCCAAAAATCTGCGAAAATCAAGTCTTAAAAAGGAGGTAGTCTTAAAATGAGGGTAAATTTACAGAGGTTATGAACACAACATCTAAGAAAACAGGGTTTTAAAAGGGAGGGAGTCTTAAATTGGGGGGTTTTAAAAGGGAGGGAGTCTTAAATTGGGGGGTCTTAAAAGGGGGGTTCCAGTGTACTAACTATGAGTCCAAAAACTTGTTTGTAGAGATGGGGAACATTCTGCTTGATGAAAGTTGCTGCAGCAGTGGCAATATGAGAAGCATCACTCCTTCTACCAGCATCCAGATGACACTCAATCAAAGCTCTGAAACAGCAAAGTACGTATGTCATTTAAAATTGCACACGTCGTTGTGTAGAGCAGGCTTAAATGCATGATCACAACAAGAGAGTAGTCGTAGGTGTTAATGTCAGGAAAACAAATCTTGCTCTTGTTTTTTTATCCCACTGAAGCAACACTACACAACATGACTGTCAAACATTTGCCTTTAGTATACCATATTCCAAACAACTTCTCTATTTTATTGTAAATAAAACAATTTTACATGTATAACAACAGACAAATATTTCTTGCTGAAGACTAAACAAAGATTCTACACTGTCAATATTTCAATATCCATGTTTTGTATGCGCATGAATAAAGAGCCTTTCGTGAGCAATTGGTTTTCTTTGAGGGAATAAAAGATGCTGGTGAGATTGCTCGTCTGAATGTCTTGCATCTGACAGATCAGCCAACACTTTACAAAAATATAACTAACATCATAAGCTGGGCTCTCCACTCAAAGTCTGTGTCCTCAATATCATCCAGCGCTTTAACCACTTGGTGAAGACTGCGAGCCAGGTGCTGTCGGTAGGTAGGCTTCAGGAATGGACGACAAAACTGCCAGTACAGCACTGAGGCATTGTACACAAGAAATTGGTACCTGGAAAACAACAAAAAAGAGGTCACACTAGAGTTCCTCAAGAAATCAATAGAACAATTTATCAAAGAAGCCACTTTAATGAATTCATCAATGTGCAGATGCAGTCAGCCATTATGGTGGAACAATAATTTATTTCTTCAAAAACCTACAACCTGTGCGATTCAGTCAGCCATTAGATTTCTCCAACATTTTTTCCAAGTACAGCTTATCCATCAAACAAACAAGTGAAAAAAGGTCAAATACCTAGCAGCCAGGCAGAAATAGTCCACACTGTTTTTAAAACAGATAATTAAAGGACAATGTTACCTGGGCGTTTTCTTTGCCATCGAGATTGCTTTCAGCAGATAGACTACTGCCTTTTCCAACTGCTCCTGAAAACACCAAAGAGAAAATGTTTGTGAATTAAATACAACAGTAGTACTTCAGAGAAAAGATAATTGTGTCTAATTACTTGAACCTGGATGCCTACACAAAGGAACAGCAGAAAATTGTAACAGCCAAATCAATATGTTCATTATTTAATTTCACACACAGACACATGCGCAGAGAACTATATCATACAAAGGTTTGCTATACCGCATTGTTGGCATGTTGTGGTGCAAGTAGCTGAGCCTGGCACAAGTAAGCACGGATCAGAAACTGGTTTGATGGCTGCTGTTTCATGAAGTACATTTTCAGACAGTCTCGTGCTATTTCATTGTGGCCATACTGAAACAAAGAAACCCATTTAAACATCGATGAATAGCTTTTGTATAATTGGAAATGGAATGGAAACATTTATACTTTAAAATATGTTTTTCTCCATAACATATTATTAGGAGCAAATTGACAATGACCATTCTTTTCTTCTAGAATACATACAACAGATAATGATACAATATTGTCAGAAATGATACAATCAATCCAGCTTTTGTTTTGCTGACACAAATGAAGGCTGAAAATGATCAAATTCTGATAATATTTCACTCACTTACTGCAAGTTTGAACTATTTTCTGTCATCTGTGTTCCACTGTTATCAATACTGTCAATGATTTATATAACCCCCCCCCCCCCCCACATCAGACTGAGTTCAATCCGTTGCACTTACTTTATATCTTTATATAACTCTTCTATTTTTCCTAAAATAGCATGGGCATAGTAGAAAATCTTCCAATTTCTACACTAGCAAGAACAATATGCAGAAGAGTATTCAAAATGAAATATTTGTACCTGGTAGGCAATCTCAGCACAACAGACATACAGGTCTTGGCCGAAGGGGTCAGGAGCATCTACAGCTGGTCGGGCTTCTGCAACACTCCTCAGCTGCAAGTAGGCCTGCTGCAAGTAGGGATTCTTCTCCACCCCTGTCAAACAAATGAGAACACAAGTATAGTCGGTTGATCTCACTAGAGGACTATAGTATAATATGATGCTGAAAAAATTGCCTCAGAGAACTTCAACTTTTAAAACATATCAATGTGGACTTGATTCTTTCCTAAACTAAACGTGCAAATTAAAACAAAAAAGAATGGTTTAAAGGACTGCTGAGCAACATTCTAAAGGCCAGTTACTGAGTCAAACTCAAAGTCTAGTAAGTGAAGGTCTGCATGCAGACATAAATTTATGGAAAAAACCCTCCACACTTGCAAATACACACATATCACACTCTTGTGCACATTCATTAAATCCCCAATTTTACATTAGCAATAGCATGCCCCACAATAATTAATTAACCCATTGAGTTTCAGAATGGAGGAACGGCAAATTTTGAAAGATCAGTTGCAGCGCTTGCACTGTGGCGATCTTTCCCGCGCGGAGCTGCATCACGGGCAGCATAATCTATAAACGGTACATGCATGTTGGTAAACTAGCTTGGTAGGAAAACCATATGCAGGTACTGAGAAACTTTATGGCAGATGGAAGGTGACGGTGGAGAGGGAGAGGGAAAGACAATGACAATGACAATGACAATTCTTTATTTAACGAGGGTAGTAGATTAAGCAGTGGTCTGCTTTTTTACATCTAGCCCTCGCCCTAAAAAGGGACTAACTACAAAAAATAAATAAAATAGAAAATAGAAAAACTAAAATTCTACATTTTAACAGATAACTAAAGTGAAAAACACATTATACATATGTACACAAAAATTCATTGCATTGAGGTAAATTGCAAGTTAACTGATGTGAATTAAGTGGTATAGTGCAGCTTGCACTTTCTCAACATCATGCTCTAATCCATACATTACATTTTAAAGAAAAACAAGATCAAACAAGCAAGACATTGCTAAAATCATCACACATCTAAATAGTGGTTGGTTTTTAAGTCCCTTCATCCGAAAAGAGTCTGTGTACATTATACCAATAAAGAGGAGAGGGGCATGTTTAATACAAAAAATGAATATCATTTAAGACAAATATCATTTACTTTGACTTCATTACATAAGACAAATATCTGCTCTTAAAACTATCTGTGCTGGTAGTTTGCCTCAGGAATGTTGGAAGAGAGTTCCAGAGACTGCTACCTGAATACACTAAACTGGACTTCTTCTTCTTGCGTTCGCCGACTAAACTTGACTTAAAAGTTAAAAACAGCTGGTCAATCCGACGTAATGACGTGAATTCCTCATGGTAAATTTTGTACGTAAAGTTTCAGGAATTCATTCAGGGTTGTTTTCTTTAATAAGACTACTTTCAACGCTCAAAAGAGAGAGAGAGAGAGAAAGACAGAGAGACAGAGAGACATGCTACGGATCATTCAGTCAAGTTGTTCACCACACATTCGCTTACCTTGGTATGACTGTGCTGATGAAAGCAATGTCCGTATACTGGTATCCATGTTTGATTGCTTCCACAACAATCAACCACAGCTTTACAGTACAAATAAAAATCTAAACAACGAAGTACAAATAAAACGTTAAAAGTATATTTCAGTTGTCCCAAGCGTGGAAAGCCGCCATGTTTGTTTACGACGAAGCACAATGACACCGGATGTCATTCCGTCAGATAACACCCTTCATATGTGCTGTTGGTTGTGTTACAGCTGTCTAAGTTACCACACAAAAATGTTCTTTTGTCATTAAATTGTTATACAAATTCATCATAGAAGCCCTTGAAACGGTTAAAGCTATTATAGCACTCTAACTCTGGATCACTAAGGGGACTACTTTAATGCGTGTAGTTAATACGCATCATGGCGCCTTCCATGAATTGAAAAACAAGTAGTGAACACCAGGAGCGAGGTATGCTCGTATTTAAACAATTGAGGGTTGTATCACAATCACATTCAAACTTCCAAGTTTCTGTTTATACCCTAACTTTGACTTAGTTCAAATCAAAAGTTGTTGCGTGATCATTAGAGCTTGATCATGCCTGCAAGAGCAACATCAAACGATACAAACACATAGGATCTGTCAAACTGATACAGTTTGGGGTTGTTTTTGGTTTACACGAAAGCAAGTAAAACAAACTCATTTTGATTTTCTCATCGATAGCGTTGTCTAATCCAGAATTGCCATCATATAGCTGTCAGATGACTTTGATGACGGAGTCTAACTGTGAATGCATGCAGCTGTTATTGTATTGTAGTTTTTAATATGTCACTATACATGTGTAACTGTTGAAAGGAGGCTGATGTCAAAGAAGTTGCTTAACCTTCACCGGATCACGCTTTGGACTATACACAGTCCGGATGATGTGGGTCGTGTACGACCCCTACTTTCTAAGGAAGGATTCAACGTAAAAAGTATGGGTCGTTCACGACCCAGTGCGCCATCCGAATAGGGATAAACTCTTTACTGCCTCTTTGCAGAGTATGGGTTGTAAACATAGCGATCTCTAGTAGAGATCGCCATGGTTGTAAATGATCCACGTCATCCGAATAGGGATAAACACCATAAAATGCATTCTTTAATTCCATGAAGTCTCAATCAAACCTATAGTTACATAAATATCTTTGTCTGAAATTACATATTTTATTCGCTTGCGGCTTCGTGGCAGGCGGAAGGAAAAATCAGCCAGATAAGTTTTCGTTATTGTTTGTCTGTGCACTTAAAAGACCGTTGGGTCGATATATTTGTGAATGTATTGTTTTATAAATGTCAATAACAAACGTTCCAGCAATTAACCTACCTTTCTTGTTTTTTTGATTCTTTATTTCTTGAAAATAAGTGAATAATAATAATATGCATTGAAACCATATTTTATGTCTTGTTACGATTTACACACAAATATGAATATTATAGTAACCTGAATAGAAATCCAACTAAGCTTAGATACAAAAACATTGACAACACCATATACAACTTTGCTCCTTGTACTTTTGCTCTGAAACTGTTTTTGCGTTTGTGAGGTGATAATGTTGACTTGTGTGTCAATCGTAACAGAAGACATAGTGGTTACGTAATTTTTGTAGTCCAGCGGTCTCAGCTATGTAAACTATAACAATTGATTGAACACTGGATTTCCCTTCTTTGAGCCATGTGACGTCAGAGGCCGACAAAACTTCATATTTAGGCGGCCAGCCAAGACTACAAAAAAAGTGAATGTTTGTGTGCGTTCAATCATAAAAACAAAAAGGAATTCTAATCAGAATCGATCGATACATGAATGTTATTTGTATTTTTAACCAAAATATTACAACGACCATGCCGATCTGAAAAAGTTATCAAATTAGGGCATATCTCCGTCAAAATCCAGCACATGGCACGAATACCGCACTCATATATTATAGACGCCGCTTCTGCTACGACGGAAAAGTGTCCGAGAGTGTGGCCAATCGTGTGCCAAAGGTGGGAGGATCTCCATGAGCGTGGTTTGGTCGGGGTGGGATCTGCTAGATCGGGAAGCTGCACGCTCTCCCTACGCTTATTTCGAACTGCACGAAACAAGCGTAGCCGGGTCGTGGCGCAGTACAGTCTTGATGTTTGTTTTTTTATTTACCATGTGCTGGATTGCTGGATTTGGACGTCGAGCCCCGACTTGATAACTTTTTCAGATTAGAGTGATCGGCATGGTCGTCGTAAAAACGTAGATCTGTGTGACGGGGGCCAATCCCAGCCGCTGCCGCCTGGTGGGTTAAGGGTGGATCGAGATTTTTCCGATCTTCCAGGTCAATTTATGTGCAGACCTGCCAGTGCCTTATCCCCCTTTGTGTGTACACGCAAGCACAAGACCAAGTGCGCACGGAAAAGATCCTGTAATCCATGTCAAAGTTCGGTGGGTTATAGAAACACGGACATACCCAGCATGCTAATCATCCGACAGCGGCGTATGGCTGCCTAAATGGCGGGGTAAAAACAGACATACATGTAAAATCCACTTGTGCAAAAAACACGAGTGAATGTGGGAGTTTCAGCCCATGAACGCAGAAGAAGAAGAAAAAGAGGAAGAAGATGCTGGAGTAAGACTACTAATATTTATTGGATTCCAGATCAGTTATGCTAAATGTTAGGTAAAGCTTATCCTTCACCAGACCAGACACCACTAGGACGATCAAGCTTTGTGTTATTTCTCTCACACAGAGAATGAAACTGCAGAATGTACTGACAGATTCAGTGATGATACTGTGTTGCAGGGTAGAATAGTTTGATGGCGTCATCAAACTCGGATGGAAGCAGAACAAGTTCCCGTGGTTCTGCAGGATCGCGTGGGTCAAGGACACCACCCAACAGTGCAGGAAAAAAAGGTCAAGGCGACTCTGCAGGATGTGGAGCCAAGCCAAAAACTGCTAGGCCATCAGATCGTCTGAACCCAAAGACAGTTGATCATGTGGGTTTGGTTTTATAGCTAGCGTCTTCTAGTCATTTATTTGTTTTAGAAATACAGTGGCACGCTCCTAGTAGGACCCCCTGTGATCAGATCACTTCCGTAAAAAAAAAATTTTTTTTTTAAGGGGCTTATTGTCCGTCAGGTCTTAATTGCCTATATTGGACATGAATTGGTTTATATGATTTGAGGTTTTACGCCCTCACGGCTTTTGATGTATGCGTATTTAGGTGGTATCGCTGCCATCTGCACTTATGGTAGAATGACCAAGATCTTTAACGTGCCATTGTGGTGACACGGGGGTGGGAGATGGATATCGTCTCTGGGTCTGCACATAAAGTTGACCCGTGTCCGTCCCGGCCCGGATTCGAACCAGCGACCTTTCGATCACAAGTCCAGTGCTCTACCACCTGAGCTACCCGGGCCCCCAAGATCACTTCCCTTTCAAGACCGAGTTTCTGTATGTTTTCTGTAAAGTTCCGTCCTCTGTGTATTTACCTCCATTTTGACACTTCCGCTTTTTGAAGGCCTGATTTTGTTTCAGATTTTGACATTTAAGGTCTTAAATACGAGTGTACATGGGAGTTTCAGCCCACGAACGAAGAAGAAGAAAAAAAATTAAAGGGATGTTTCATGGAACATAATTATTATGCCTCACAGGTTATAAGATAAGTTTCACATGTTTGGTAACATTCTGTCTCAAAACATTTGGTAATGTGTTTTTAACGTTAAGTCTACAGACTTTAACATTGTTTTTATCTGATACAAGTTGGTATGTTTTGCACAGTTGATTTTCTAATATTCTCAAACAGTTCAGTGACTGGTCTGGTCAAGAATATACTTTCTGTAACATATTATTCATAATTGTTACTTAAGTTGTATGCCCTGGTGGTTTGCCTGCATCTCTTCTTTTAGCCACGTAACTTGTATTACTGCAGTATCTTTGTGTCGTTGTTTCCCATCAATATAATCAGTCTTCTTTTCTTGTTAGTTTGTGTGTGCGTGCATTAATTATACTGTTTATTTGAAAGAACTGCTTGTAACTGATTTCAGTTCTCTGGTGGAAAGGGCCAAACAGCATTTGCTTCACTGTACAACAATGGTGGAGTACCCTGCAGGTAATATCTTTTAGTGGTACTGTCAGTTTTTGTGTTGCGCTTTCTTCTTTTAGAAATATAAACAGCGAAACTATGATGCAGAACGCTTGCATGAAGTTACATGAGTGAGGTGATCTGTGTTAAAAGTGTTGCTGGTTTCACTCATAAACCAAGTTTTTCATGCCATTTGCTGATTCTTATAGGTCCCTCCCTTTTAAGACTGTGTTTTCTCAGACTCTCTTTTCATAAAATCTGTAAATGTACCCCCATTTTAAGACTCCCTCCTTTTTTCTTTTTTTTTTTTTTTGACCTCAGTTGCATGCAGGATGCTTCAACCCATATGTTTTGCCCGATTTTTTTTTTTTTTTTTTTTTAGATTTAAAAAAAAAAATTTTAAGGCGGGGAGCATCCTTCTTCCTTGGTCTTTTTCTGTATAACATAATCAACTTTATGTTATACAAAACATAAACTTCTGTCTAATGTTTAACTCTAATTCCAATAGAATACGTAAGTCTAACTTCTTCCCATACTTAAATTTTCCTATGGTCATTTTTGTTATCAAAATACAATAATTTATAAATAGAGAATACTACATGGCTTGCTGTGTCGTACCAGATTTACACGAGTTTTTTTGTTTAATATTGAACTGCGAGCGAAAGCGAGCTGTTCACTATTTGAAAAAGCAACGAGTGTAAATCTGGTACGACACAGCAAGCCATGTAGTACATGTATTCTGTTTATCCTACATACTGTACTTACGTGTATTTTACTGAAAATGTCTTGCCGTCGAGGCAGCTAAATTGAAGACGCTTGTTTTGGAACCTCGATCTCTTCTAAAGCCTCGTGCAATCTATTACGTCAAAGCAAAGAAACGTCACTCTGAAAGTGTGGCGTGACGTGTTAGTTCTAAAGATTCATCGAGGGTAATTAGCGAGCGCAATTTTTGTTTCTATAATGACGTTTGTCTCGGTGACCTTGGCATCATAATCAGTGGAAAAACAGGTCCCTGACAGACTTGCTTGACATAACCTCATTTACATGATATACACACGTGTGATTTGAACGATTATTATCTCACGGGTGTCTCTCTCACGTATGTAGGATAAAATAAATTTGATCGTCTTTTAAATTTTCATTCTTTTGGAATGAAAAAAAAAATTGGAATCCTTTTTAAGACCTGATTTTTTAGATTTTGTAGAGATCTTAAGGGGGGGGGGGGGGTTCCACTGTATTTATACACCAATCACAAATACACTTTTGGTTTCATTTTTCAATTGTTCATGTTTTCTTCAGATTAGTCCACGGAAGTGTCAAGCACAAACTAGCCTGGAACACCCCGCCAGAACAGCTGCCTTTTGATCCTGTGCTTCCTACGCTGGCTGAGGTTGGTTGACTTTGTGCTGACACTTTCTTTACCTGCATGTTTTCCTGATTCCTCAAGGACACAATTGCCCATATCTCATCCTTTTAGGTGAAGCCTTTTAATAAAATATCTTGTATAGTACTGCAGCAAGGAATGGTCAAGCTTATGAGAAAATGTGTACATGATACTGCAACCACACTGTCATGAGGCCAAAAAAAAAAATAGGTGTGGTTACGGTAACATAGCCAAGAAAAATAGGGTAGGTAGGTAGGCAATCACTTTTTTTTTTTTAACTTTTTTTTCTGATGTGTACAAATTAAACCTACTTGACAGGGAAATAAGTGTGCGACTCGGGCGCTTTCGCTTTCATTGCGTTTTTTGCACTCGTTTTGTTTTGTTTTGTGACAAATGTAATAAAAAGTTATAGGATCGGCCCCTAAAAATAGGGTAGGTCGGGTTACCGTAACCACACCTATTTTTTTTTTAGGCCTGATCAGATTTGATTGCATCTTGAAAACCTTGTAAAGTGGATGCGCTAATGATGAATCAGTGAATGATTCGGTGTTGTTGTTTTTTTGTTGTTGTAATAATCATGAAGTTTGTTGCAAATTTGTGTCATTCACTGTTTTACTTTGAGTTTGTTTTGTTTTTTGATTTTTGAGTCACTTGAGAAAAAGTGACTCTATGTAATCGGTCAGTGTTAGTCTGTACGGCCGGCCGTCCGGCCGGCCGGCCGTCCGTAGACACCACCTTAACGTTGGACTTTTCTCGGAAACTATCAAAGCGATCGGGCTCATATTTTGTTTAGTCGTGACCTCCAATGACCTCTACACTTTAACGATGGTTTCGTTGACCTTTGACCTTTTTCAAGGTCACAGGTCAGTGTCAAAGGAAAAATTAGACATTTTATATCTTTGACAAAGTATCTCGGAAACTATCAAAGCGATCGGGCTCATATTTTGTTTAGTCGTGACCTCCAATGACCTCTACACTTTAACGATGGTTTCGTTGACCTTTGACCTTTTTCAAGGTCACAGGTCAGCGTCAAAGGAAAAATTAGACATTTTATATCTTTGACAAAGTTCATCGGATGTGATTGAAACTTTGTAGGATTATTCTTTACATCAAAGTATTTACATCTGTAGCCTTTTACGAACGTTATCAGAAAAACAAGGGAGATAACTAGCCTTTTCTGTTCGGCAACACACAACTTAACGTTGGGCTTTTCTCGGAAACTATAAAAGTGACCGGGCTCAAATTTTATGTGAACGTGACTCATTGTGTTGTGAATAGCAATTTCTTCCTGTCCATCTGATGCCTCATATAATATTCAGAACTGCGAAAGTGACTCGATCGAGCGTTTGCTCTTCTTGTTGTAAGCTGGTCTTGTAAGTGTGTGTGAGTGCGCACTGAATTGTTCTGCTTGGAATGTTGCAGGGTTTACGTGAAACTGTACATCCCTACACCCTTGTGTCATGCATGGGCTTCAAAGAAATGCTAGAAAGCCAGGGAGCAGGATCAAAAGCTGCTCCACTGTTACCTAAAGTTGTCACACCGCTGAGGGCAGCTCTGGTCAGTTGAACGGGAATTTGATTACATGCATTTGAATGTAGGTGGATAAGAGAAGGAAATATATACTCATCAGAGAACGTTGAAATACAAGGTAGAACAACAACAAATTAATGGCCTTCTTCGGTTACATAGAAGAAATTTAAGAGAGAACCCATAATATGTGCAAATAAAGAAAACAATAGGCAAGAATTGGATAGATGAGAACTTAAAAGAAGACGCATGAAACAGAAGTGAACCGAAAGAGTTTTTGAGAAAGATAATGCAGGCATGGGAATTGTCCGCCGAATGGCGGATTTCCGCCGAATTTTTTTTTTGTTCCGCCGAAAATGCAAAAGTGTCCGCCGAAAAAATAAAGGGGGGAGGCACACAAAAAAAGCACCGGTTACTTTGGCCTTTGCGCAAAAGCCCGCGAAAACTTTCCGTACTTTGTTCACGCACTGCTACCGCCCGCCTCAGTTATTGAACTATTATGTTTGAAAGTAAACCAGATTGCACAGATTGTGTTACAAGTTACATTTTCCTGTTTGTCTCAACAGATAAATTTTTTTACAAATTTAAACCATATATAAAACATGTAAGCAAAATTTGGTACATTTTTGTACTAAAAACTCTGATTCTAAAAACAGAATTTAATGGCAAACTTGGAGCTCAGATGACACCAGATTGCACCATCTGGGTTCTTTGGAGAAAATTTTTTTCCGGGGGGGCATGCCCCCGGACCCCCCTAGTAAGGCTAGGCGCTTCGCGCCGTCGACTTGACGCTTCGCGTCTTCAGTTATAAATTTTCCGCCTTTTTTATATTTAGTCAAAACTTGACTAAATATTTTAACATCGAGGGGGAATCGAAACGAGGGTCGTGGTGTATGTGTGTGTGTATGTGTGTGTGTATGTGTGTGTGTGTGTGTGTGCGTGCGTGCGTGTAGAGCGATTCAGACCAAACTACTGGACCGATCTTTATGAAATTTGACATGAGAGTTCCTGGGATTGATATCCCCATACGTTTTTTTCATTTTTTTGATAAATGTCTTTGATGACGTCATATCCGGCTTTTCGTGAAAGTTGAGGCGGCACTGTCACGCCCTCATTTTTCAACCAAATTGGTTGATATTTTGGTCAAGTACTCTTCGACGAAGCCCGGACTTCGGTATTGCATTTCAGCTTGGTGGCTTAAAAATTAATTAATGACTTTGGTCATTAAAAATCTGAAAATTGTAAAAAAAATATTTCTTTTATAAAACGATCCAAATTTACGTTTATCTTATTCTCCATCATTTGCTGATTCCAAAAACATATAAATATGTTATATTCCGATTAAAAACAAGCTCTGAAAATTAAATATATAAAAATTATTATCAAAATTAAATTGTCCAAATCAATTTAAAAACACTTTCATCTTATTCCTTGTCGGTTCCTGATTCCAAAAACATATAGATATGATATGTTTGGATTAAAAACACGCTCAGAAAGTTAAAACGAAGAGAGGTACAGAAAAGCGTGCTATCCTTCTTAGCGCAACTACTACCCCGCTCTTCTTGTCAATTTCACTGCCTTTGCCATGAGCGGTGGACTGACGATGCTACGAGTATACGGTCTTGCTGAAAAATGGCAGCTACTTGACTAAATATTGTATTTTCGCCTTACGCGACTTGTTACAATTTTCAATTCCCATGCCTGATAATGATTTGTCTCATTTTGTGATGTAGCTAAGAAAAAAGTGTGTCATATGGTGTGTGGCCGGTGTGCGTGTCACCAGATCTTTCATCGAGGCATTGTTTTTTTTATGTGGGACAATTGTAGATCCACCCAAACAACGATGTATTTGAGCGAGCACTGGACGGGCTGGGTCACCTGAGCAATGCTGTTGGACCAGCTCTCAACCCCCACCTGAAGAATGTACTGATGGCAGTAAGTTGCACCAGATAGTGCTGTCCAGTTAAGTACAGTGGAACCCCCTTTAATGACCACCAAAAATCAGGGAAGAAAGACAATCAGCACCTCGTTTCTTAACAAGAGTGCCCTCGGAAGTCGCTTTCTGTGCTTGGGAAACGACGACATGCTTTTGTGCGGGTGGATTCAAGATGGCGGATGAACATCAGCCAATGTGCGATGCGATCGAGTTAGACCGACGAAACAGGCATTGATTACAAGCGAATTTTTGATGACAAAGTCGTAGAATACGATGGTTATAGGAAACATTTTCAGTCATAGTTTACTTTAAAATGATCTAGATTTAAAATACTTTTCGTTCATTTTGTAAGTGGTGTAATAGATGCGCTAGAACTGTCGTATTAAAGAAAGTTTCGTTGTCGACATAAAACCAAAACACTACAGCGGCCATTTAATTTTTGTCTCGTGTGCACTACCTCATAAAGCTGCCTCACGGCGCCGCTGAGCATTCACGGTAGGCGAAGGGTTTCATAGGCGCAGCGGTAAAACGTTCCGGGACGTCTTACACTGCGAAAGGGCCTGCTGGACTTGAATGGGGGGTAAATTTACAGACGTTGAGAAACAGCAAGGTCTTGAAAGGAGCTAGGACATGTTCAATCAGGTTGTCTTGAATGAGGGTTCCAGTGCATTTCATGACTACAAGCGTAAGTTATTCTTAAATTGAACAGCAGCCTTAGGCTGGAGGAGGGAGACATTTTTTGAGTCACTTGAGAAAAAGTGACTCTATGTAATCGGTCAGTGTTAGTCTGTCCGGCCGGCCGGCCGGCCGGACGGCCGGCCGTCCGTAGACACCACCTTAACGTTGGACTTTTCTCGGAAACTATCAAAGCGATCGGGCTCATATTTTGTTTAGTCGTGACCTCCAATGACCTCTACACTTTAACGATGGTTTCGTTGACCTTTGACCTTTTTCAAGGTCACAGGTCAGCGTCAAAGGAAAAATTAGACATTTTATATCTTTGACAAAGTTCATCGGATGTGATTGAAACTTTGTAGGATTATTCTTTACATCAAAGTATTTACATCTGTAGCCTTTTACGAACGTTATCAGAAAAACAAGGGAGATAACTAGCCTTTTCTGTTCGGCAACACACAACTTAACGTTGGGCTTTTCTCGGAAACTATAAAAGTGACCGGGCTCAAATTTTATGTGAACGTGACTCATTGTGTTGTGAATAGCAATTTCTTCCTGTCCATCTGATGCCTCATATAATATTCAGAACTGCGAAAGTGACTCGATCGAGCGTTTGCTCTTCTTGTTAAACTTTTATTAGCATTTACAAAAGTAGCACTCAGCTACAGTTCAGCAGCTCATGCTTTGAATTTTGGTTGGACATGATTTGTTAGGAGAGACTGTTTTGCTGGTAAACATTTGAACATATAGAAAGTGAAACCGGCAACTGGTTATACATTTTGGTTGAAATTTCCTTTGACCAGTTTCTTCAAGATCCATGATTGTCATTTAATAACTGTGATTTAGACTAGTTTTGACTCATAGGTGTAATTAATTCTGTGAGAGTAATGCAGGATTTGCATTTGTGAAGAAATACCAGTTTGGAAAAAGGCTAGAATGATCATCAAGTAGTGACACATTTGTAGAACTATAGAAGCCAGCGTCCACCTCAAAACCGCACACACTTACTGCTCTTTACAAAAGGAGAGTACATGTGCATTGTTGTGATTGTTGCAGCTGTCAAAGAGGATGATGGACAAGAAGTACAGAGACAAGGTGACAGACACACTACAGCTCCTGGAACAGAACGGCGGAAAGGTAAGAGACGGAAATAACTGCCCAAGTATTGAACGGTGGTGGTCCTTCGGGTCCGAAGAAGACTTTTTCATTTTGCATCCTATCTATGTACACGGAGGTGGCTCTGCAATCCTAGTCTGGAGGCGCAGAGTCTGGAACAGTGGGGGCACTGGAAGTCACTTGAGGTCATTGCAGGTTTAGCGCTATGGCTTTGCTTTCGCGGTAGTCGTGGGACAAATACACCTAATGTAGCTTTACCATAGGGGTTTGAGAAGGTGATTATTTTGTTGTGAAGATTTAGTGCGAGGTAATGAAAAAGGGGTGATGGGGAGGGGAGGGAGGTGCGATGTGATAAATGGTAATCATGCCGAAGATTCGATGAAAAGTCGAGGCAAAGACTAGGCTTTACCACATTCAAAAACAACTTCAGAGTCTAAGAAGTTATAGTGGCTTTGAGGAATCCTTTTGAACACCAAATATATATATATCATTTCGGAAATAGAGAGGAGCCGACCGTAGTCACCATTTCAAAGGAACATTGAATACTTACTGAAAGCTAGCTGGAATGAAAAATTGGACGTTGTCGTGAGCAGAGTCTAGCTCAAGGAATTTTTTTGTGCTTCTCTGTATATATGTGTGTGTGAAATACATCAAACAAAAGCATTTTTGTCCGTTTGAAATTGATCTATGGGCATGTACACACACACATACACACACACACACACACACACACACACACACACACACACACACACACACACACCCTAAGCTAAGAGGCAAATACATAGGAGAATTTCTTTTTCTATTTGCATTCTGTAGTTGTTGGATAGTATCAACTCCAATAACCTGCTTTTATTTCTGTCTGTTTTCAGGAGGTGCTTCCAGTGATAAAGGGAAAGGTCCCAACATACTCCTCAATATTTGGCTGATTGAAAATATTTGTGTATGTCTTTGTCTCTTTCACTCTTTTCTGTCCCACAGTATTGTGGTTTTTGTGTATGGTGATTTTTGTGTATGGTGATTTTTGTGAATGGTGATTTTTATGAATGGGTTTGTACATACTTGCTGGAGTTGCACAATGCACTGTGAATGATATGATTGTTTATGCTGATTCTATGAAAAGTATTTACATAGACCAGTATTTGCCTGGTCAGTATTTGTTGATTAAATTTGATTTTTAATTATAACTGTTGTAGCGTTATTTTGTTTGTTTGCATGTACACTACATTGGGGTGTGCACGTTAAAGATCCCACGATTGACAAAAGGGTCTTTCCTGGCAAAATTGTATAGGCATAGATAAAAATGTCCATCAAATACCCGTGGGACTTGGAATAAAGTAAAAAAATTCCATCTCACACGGCATTAAGTCTCAGGAAACATGAATACACGCATGCAGGAAAAAAAATAAAAAATATGGGTAGCGCTGTATGTATGGCAGCTCGCTTTCCCCAGGGAGAAAGCAGCCCGAATTTCCATGAGGGTAACCTCACTGGACTGTAAATCTTATCCATCCATCCATCCATGTTTTCAAAGTCACATGATTCATGCACCTACAAATTAGGCATTTGGATCTCTGAGAATGTTTACACCCCAGGCTGTCAGTTAAAATCTTTGATTTATTCAATTTGCCAAAGATACAGTCCTTCCCACCTAAATGGTCCTCTAAATATCATTTACATTATTGATATTTCCAGGAGGGCGGGGATGTAGCTCAGTCGGTAGCGCGCTGGACTTGTATCCAGTTGGCCGCTGTCAGCGTGAGTTCATCCCCACGTTCGGCAAGAGATTTATTTCTTAGAGTCAACTTTTTGTGCAGACTCTCCTCGGTGTCCGAACACCCCCGTGTGTACACGCAAGCACAAGACCAAGTGCGCACGAAAAAGATCCTGTAATCCATGTCAGAGTTCGGTGGGTTATAGAAACACGAAAATACCCAGCATGCTTCCTCCGAAAACGGCGTATGGCGTAAAATTCCACTCGTGCAAAAAACACGAGTGTACGTGGGAGTTTGAGCCCACGAACGCAGAAGAAGAAGAAGAAGAAGATATTTGCAGGGTTTTACACGTGATATGGCGTCCTTTCACTTGGTCACATAGCAAACATCTACAGGCTGGCTTCTTTCTCTGCAGGGTGGGAATTTATTAGCTAGATTGATTATGTATCTGAAACAAGCCAGTTCAAACTGGGAAATGAACTCGGCAAGGAATTACCACTGTGCACATGCAGAACACAGCCATACTGTTGATGGGTCTGGGTGGCCGAGTGGTAAACGCACTTGCCTCGGAAGCGAGAGGTTGCAAGTTCGACCCTGGGTCAGGGCGTTAGCACTTTTCTCCCCCCCTTTCCTAACCTAGGTGGTGGGTTCAAGTGCTAGTCTTTCGGATGAGACGAAAAACCGAGGTCCCTTCGTGTACACTACATTGGGGTGTGCACGTTAAAGATCCCACGATTGAGAAAAGGGTCTTTCCTGGCAAAATTGTATAGGCATAGATAAAAATGTCCACCAAATACCCGTGTGACTTGGAATAATAGGCCGTGAAAGGTGAATGCTCGCCCTAATAGGCTTGAGGTTTGCTGGCCGATGTGAATGCGTGATATATTGTGTAAAAAATTCCATCTCACACGGCATAAATAAATCCCTGCGCCTTGAATCCGTGGTTGAGATATGTGCGCGATATAAATTGCATAAAATAAAAAGAATAACAAAGTGTCCAAGGGGAAGATGCTCTTATGCCATGGTAATGCCATGTTAATGCCATGGTAATGCCATGGTAATGCCTGGACAGATAGGTGATCTACCTGAGGTTAGTGTTTTACACGGGAAGGAATGTACAGTATATGTATCATTCAACGACTCGCACACCCAGCCATACCAAAAACTGTCTCGCATCGAACTATTAAATGCACTCCTCCCACAGTCTGGTAAGGAAAAAATCAAAACACAGCACAGCTTTCTCACCAGTCAAACTGACAAACACACACTCTTCCTACTTGGAGATGTTAAAGAAAAGTTCTGTGTGCGTGCATGTGTGTGTAGATAATGATAAACTTCTGCTTTTCAACACAAACAGATAAATGTAATAATTTTACGTTTATTTAAAAGAAATTCTTAAAACGACTCTGTACACAAGAAAATCAAATAGTTCTCACAACAATTTCATGAGGAAAACAAAACTGAAACAAAAAAACCTCTCACAAATAAACAGATTTCTTTAGTCTGCCATATATATACGCTAGTTCTTCAGAAAAGAATAATTATCTACGAGTATTTTGCAGTGTTCCATCCCTTTTTTTGGAGTTTTCACTATAAGTTTGACAAGACTCTTTCATGCTGTCTTTCTCTTGAGAACTAAAGAGCCTAGCTTTCATCTTGCCAATTGACACTAACATGGCATGCATAGAGCACAGACTTTCAGGAATGTCTTCTTTTTCAGACAGAAGTTTAACTGAACATAAAAACGAGTCTGGTGAAGAGAACACCTGAGAATTTATTTTCTTTGGAACAGTACCAGTCAAAAACTAATGTGATTGGTCAACAACAAAACCAAGAATCCAGCTGAAACTGAACTAAAATCGAATTCCGCTTCCAGAAAGTTTCAAAAAAAGATAACCGTGAACTAAAATGATGTTCTTTTGTCAAACCTTGTGATTTGTATATTCAGCTTCTGGCAGGTTTTCCGTGTCCGGTGTCTTTTTCACCTTACAAGGGAAATTGATTTTCCCACTAATGAGCCAGTACATTACAGTTTTAGAAACACCTCCTGCCCTCTGCCACACCCTCCTCCTTCCTCCCAGAAAAAAACCCAATAAAACACACACACAAGAAACACCAAAACTACCCGTCAGTTACATGATGATTGAAATGAGCCTGATTCACAGTCATTCAAAGGTACAGCATGAAGGTGAACATGGCTGTATAGGAGCTACGATTTTTCACAAATGATTCCTGCATTTTCGTCGCTTTATAATATTAATTACTATTGTGATCCCTCATATTGCAAGATTGTTTGAAATTGTTCATTGGACTTAGTTCACTTTTTTTTAAATCATTAAATGATATAGTCATGACCAAATGAGGCAGAGTGCTCATGAAAAGATCTGAGAAACAAAGGGACGAGATGAAAGCACTTTAATTTTAGTTTAAATTAGGAAAAATGTGGAGCGCTTACATCCCTTTGTTTTCCTTCATGTTTAATTCAAATAATGTAATAAAATAATAATAATGTAAATGAAAGTAATCAGTCCTCAGATGGATCGCCCGAAGCTGGGATACTTGAAACGCCATCGTTCTTCATTTTGGTAACTTTTCTAATGAAGAAACCAATCTTTACACTTCTCAAATAGAAGGCATGTAGACCTCGCACGTCTTCAAGGTGGGCGTTGTGAGTTTCTTCTTCCTCCGTGACTCAGGAACCGCACTGCATTCAGTTCCCTTTACTTTTGACTTGACTATTGTCACTCTCGGTACTTTTAAATCTTGGGTGCCTTCCGGATTAGTTCCCGCGTTAACATTTCTCAAATAGGATAGGATCAACTGATGTAGACCTTTTTACACTTCTTCAAAATGGGAGTCCGCCAGTCGTGATTTTTTTCTGCTCCTCCGTCTGTCACGAACCTCGTATCATTCGTTCCTTTGCTCGTGATTATACAACAATCCCTCTTGGTCATATACAGTCTTGAATGCCCTCTGTGTAAGTTCCAGTGTCAACACTTATCAAATAGGATGCATGTAGACCTTTTCACACCTCTTCAAGATGGGAGTTGTGAGTTTCTTCTGCTCAGCCTCTGTCGTGATTCGCATACCACTCAGTCCTTTTACTTTGGACTTCAAAACGGTCACTCTGGTTGGTCCTCCCAAGTCTTGGGCGCCTTCTGGCGGTGTTCCTTTGTAAGAAAGCAAGATTTTCTTCAACTGTGCTTCGTCGTTTACCAGCCTGCTCTGCTCCTTTTGAATCTGCGCCCTTCTGACTGCCGTGGTGGTGTCTGTCGGGCGGATGATGTTTGGACTGCAGTATATGAGTCGCTCTTCATCATCATCTCTGCGATCCTCCAGTGCTGCTGCACCTGTTATGCCCGGCCACCGTACACCGTCCACAGCCACGGTATTTGGATTGTTAGCAGAGGTGCTGCTTCTGGCTATGGGTTGCCCAGTCCAGACATTGAGATGTGTTGGCTGAACCAATGATGAAATCGGTTGATTCAAAGTCGCGGAGAAAGGTACGGTGGAATCTATGGATCTTGTGTCATCACTGTCTTCTGCAGCCTGGAGAATCATGCTGAGGACTTCGCTAGCTTTTTTTGTCTCGGTTGCAAGAGAACGGCTTGCGCGCTTTGCTCTTGTTTCAGCAGGCCTCCTTAATACAGGGAGACCCGTGGAAATCCTGCCAGGGACCCCCTCATAAGCATTGTAAGGGGAAAGGGATCTGTTCACCAGTTTTCTGTTTTGCTCGATGTTGCCAGAGGTCCAGGAACAGACAGTGTAACCCGGTTTTTGACTGGAATACTGAAGGCCACAGACATTTCCTGGTTCCTCGCATGGTGAGCTAAAACAGTCCAAAGTGCGTTTTGGGACCACAGGTTCAGAACCCCACACAGCCTGTTGGCAGTCAAATTCTGATGTATACGTTGGTGTCAGGTTGCTGAAGGCGACAGTGAAATTATCATTCCTTGACTGAGACGTTGTGGCTTTTGGTACATTCGCGCAGTCCTTGGCAGTAACATGCCGGCTATCACGTTTTGAAACTTTGCATGGCCCATGTAAGAGAGTTGTTAACTCCTGAGAGGTTGCACTTACAACTTTTCCTGGAACGATTTCACCTCTCAGGTCCTCGACTAATTCATTTTGAGGTGATTTTCCTGGAACATCGGCGTTCCTTTTTCTTGGAGGTCTGCTGAGAGATGCTCGTGATAAGCTGTGTGGGGGTGTCGAAAAAGAATGAATGCCTAACAGCTTTGTATTCGAGGATTGAGTGCTTGGATGCGCCGTCTCAGGACAATGTGTATCTAAGGTTTGAACAAGTTCTTGGTTTTCTCCCAGAACCTGTTTCTCTTTCATGTCAATGTAAGAAGATGCTTCCAGTAGATCTTGAAGGTTTCCGGAAGAAAATGGCCGCCAGTAGACTGCATAGGAAGACGATGATTGTCCTGTGCGAAGGTCTTCTGAAAGAGGTTGCTGACCGAAGAAACTGTCCTGTGCTTGTTCTTGGTTGAATGTGTTTGGTGTCAGTGGTTGCTTGGTGCCCCTCAACAGTGAATGCTGGTTGACTGGTCTAGCTGGTGACTGCTTTTGTTTCCCTCCGTGTAGTTGTGAGATTTGTGATTTTCCATCAGTGGAAGATGCTTGGTGACGAGGAAATGATGTGGAAGACAAATGTCGTTCTGTTGGACAATATCCTAATGAAACGTCGGACAGAAGTTTGTTGGGCGCTTTCCTAGAGTGCTTCTCGTGGGTCTTCTCGGCAAACAGAATATTTGGAGACGGCATGAGGCGAAACTCCTCACCAGATGCCTCTTGGCCTTTCTGTTTTGTTCGTGACACATTCTTTTTTTCCGAGTTCACAACCACTGCCTTTTTGTTTTCGGGAACTTGTCCTCCCCTCAGTTCCTTGTTATCAGTCTCATCCCGACTTTCGCTGTAGTTTTCAGAGGTTTTGAGATTGAACAGTTTTACCCTGTCCGCTTTCAGAGCAAGCCATTGATCTGATGTCTCCGTTGATAACATCGTTACATCTCTGTCCGCCTTGAGAGCAAGCCATTGATCTGATGTCTCCGTTGATAACATCGTTACATCTCTGTGCTCAGCGACAGAAGGATTGTGTGTTGTTTCATCGAAGTTAGCGGTTTGGGGAAGAAACTCTATGGATTCAAAGGGCCTGGTGCTGTCTGTAGACAAAAGCGTACAGCCGTGTTCCTCAAGACTGAACGCGGAAGTTGAAGTGTCTCTGGAACAGCTGATCTGTTCAGTAGATTCTGTCGGATGAAGAGACTGAAGGGAAGACTCTCCTCCATGACGTGGGTGCTGCATGGTTTCTGCGTCTTCTGGCGTATAGGGAATTCTGTGTTTTGGCTGTTCACTTTCAAAGTAACTACACTTTGCATCACTCTCTGAAGGTTTTCGTTGCTCTTCTGATGTCGTTTGCTGCCTCTTGCTCTTAGATAGACTGGACACCAGCGTTGTGAAGTCTGGCAATACTGGTGTGTTTCTGTGACTTCTTTGTTCTTGCTCTGTCTTGTTCCTTGGTACAACGTAACGATGGTGACTGTCAGCGTTTGAAACCTGACGCAGCTGAGGTGTGTTTTTCAGGTTGGACTTGGACTCATCATGAGCAGCCTGATTCTGGTGAACAACTGGGCTTTGATTTGTGTTGTAGAGCAAAACTCGATCTGAGATGTCAGAAAATTGAAAAGCAGTACTGGTACTGCTGAAGAAGAAATCATCTGAATCTTCAACTTCTGGTCTACTTTGGCCAACCTGAGCGTGTTCACGTTTGATCTTGTCCGTGGAAATTAGCCTCTTGATTTTTGGACTTATGTCACATTGAAAGGGACGGATTTCTTCACAGTGGAGTTGGGCTGAGCTGCTGCTTATTTCAGGCTCGATGCAACCCCAAAGCCAACCATCAGAAACAGAGACTTCAGGATATTCCTGCTGAAGCTTGGATGGGCTGTCCATGAGCCTGGTGTAAGCGCCACGCTGACCAGAACTGTTTTGTGGCCTGGCATCGGACATCTTTGTAGCCCAACGATGTTTCTTGCAGAGAGGAGACTTGCGTTGCACGTGCTGGGGTTCCTCTCTGACTTTAGTGAAGTGTTTGCCAGGTGTTTGTTCTGATGAACATGTTTTGTTGGCTGTATTCATCATGCGATCACGAACACGGTGTGGCTGCTGATTGTCCCGAGTCTTTGCGAGGACACTGGCAGGCAAAACCTCTGAATGTGAAATGTACAGGTGACCAACTTCACTGGACTTATGTTGATGTGGCACTCGTGTGGCGTGTGACTCACTGGATGTAGCATGGCAGGCATAAGTTGAGGTCAGAGCTGTGTTTCGTTGATAAAATGTGCTTGCTGGAGGCCATTGTTCGTGAAGAGGACTGATGTCCATCCCAGCTTGTAACAGATCTTCTGTGTGATAAAATGGTTGCCGCTGGAAGACATGCTGCAGGTCTTTCTGGGCATGATAATGGGGTCCTGAATTGCACAGAGTGACAAACTGATTCCGCATCAGTGGATACTGGAGCAGAGGGTAGTAGCTTGTCGGCACAAAACCTCGATCTTTACAAGTGTACGATGTCTGTTGGTAAAAGCTCCTCCCCGTCTGTGAATTCATTTGCGGATGAGCTGTTGAGTGTAAGAAAGGCTGAACGGGTCTGTCTCCGCCATATTCAGATGTACTGACTGTACCCGGTGGTTGATTCAGAGCATCGGCTAATGCTGGAAAATCTTGTTTCAAAGACACGTAACAGCCCTCGTACTGGCCTTGTACTGTGTTGGGGGTATTAGGACATGAATGTCTTTGTGTATTCAAAGTGTCATTCAATGCAGCTTGCGTTGTGTCTGTTGGGTAGTTTTGGCCTGCTTGCGGCTCCTTTTTCGACGTAACTGCTGTTGCAGAGCGATCCAGGAACGGATCTTGATGACCAGTGCTGTGATGCATACGTCCTGGTGTCTGCAGCACTGCGTCTGAACATTCGGCATACAGCCCAGCAACAAATCTTGGTTTCTGTTCAACGCGCAGAACTTCAGAGGCATCGTGGGGGTCGGGTTGTTCATCACGTGCAGATGCAAACGCAGAAGAGGTTGACAGTGTTGGTGGTAATTGGTGATGTCCGGGTAGGTTATAAACAGGGACTGTGGCCTGAACAGAGTGTGCACCCAAAAGAGTGTTCTTGTTCTGAAGAGAATATGAAGACTGTGGACTTTGAGCATACTTCTTAGCATCGGAGAATGCAGAGAGCTGTGGACTTTGAGCATACTTCTTAGCATCGGAGAATGCAGAGAGCTGTGGAATTGGCCTATCGGGAAACTTGGAACTGTAATAAAAAGGGTTGTGATTCTGAGGGGACATTTCAGCACAAGTTTCTTGAGAGTGTGGCTGACATGCCGAAGACGTACAGTAATCTTGCTTGAACAGGATGTGTTGAGGTGAACTGACTGGGGAAAGTTTTGGCACATGTTGACGAACTTTCACCGCAGAGTTCGTCTCAGGTGTAGGGGTGCTTGGAAGCTGAGGAGCAACTAGAGGCTGATCTTTGAAACTAGGCTTCTGGGTCTTTGGAGATTCCATTTCATGTGTTGTGGGTGAAAATGCAGATGTCAAAACATCCTGAGAATCATGCGGATTCAGAGAGCTGGGAGAACCACGGTCATAATGTTGATCCATCGTGCAACAAAGAGAACTACCCGAAGAGAAGTGCACAGAAGGAGTTGGACTCTCTTCACGAGACATTTCTGACGCAATTTCCAGCGGAAGATGAACATTACCCAAGCCACTGGAATCTACAGTAGAAAGTGTGTCACCTTTTAAACTTGAAGGCCACAGCAGGCGGGCAAAGGAAGGATCCCGAACATTCTGATGGTCCTTGGTATTAAGCAGAAAGTTTTTTGGAGTCAAACTACCTTTGGTATTGGGACCATTCTTTGGAAAATCGAACTTCAGGAGACTATACGAGTCAGTACTTTGACCCGTCTCAATGATGCGCGGGAAGCAATGGGATTGCTCACAACCAGACAAGGAAGGGTCTAAAGCATGCCGATATAATTTAGACACAAGACTTCCTTCTGTCGAATGATCCGTAGCAACAGCTTCAGGAGTGGGAGAACCAGGGGATGACGCTTTGAATGAAGGATTACAAGCCTGGCTACACGTGACGGATTCTGGCGAATCAGGACAGGTTTCGAGAGTGTAGGAATCATTTCCGTGCAAATGTGCAGCATGGACCGGAGAATGCCTTGCAGGCTGAGACTCGAAGGGGGAGACGCGAGTAACGGACGAGTACTCTTCCTGCACTTCCCCTCTATCTGAGTCCCCACCGAAGGAAGGCTCGCTGTCTGTTGCAGATATGCTAGCACCCGAAGTACGATACTCGAGAGGCCTTGAATCCAGTGAACCAGGAGCTGAGTTCGAACCACTGGCAATGGAGGGACTGCGAAATGAAAGCAGAACAGAAGATTCTTCCAAACCACTGTCAGCATTCAGAGACAGACTCGATTTGACATTTTCTGGTGAAAGGGATGAGTTTGATAAATGCTGAGGTGGACATGAGAGTGGTGATGAACTAACGCATGAGTCGGTCCGGCCTTGGTCGTCGAGGTACGAAGAGCCGTTCGACGTGTGTTTAGCAGAAGAAACTTCACCACCACTGCCACAAGCAGTCAGAGACAGATCGTGCATGTCATTTTCCGGCGAAAGGGGTAAGTCAGTTAAATGCTTATTGGTGCGTAAGAGTGAGAATGAACTAACACACGGGTTAGTACTGTCTTGCTCTTTGGAGTACGGAGAGCCATGAGACGTGGGTGAAACAGAAGATTTGAGTCCTGAGTCAGCAGAGGTACTGGGCTCGGGGCGAGTGTGAATATTCGCGCTTTGACCGCCTCCGTGGTCTGGGTTATGTTCTCTCTCAGGACATGGGCTGGACATGGTGATCTCACTGTGGGCACGGACACTGACCAAAGGTCTGAAATCTGGTAAAAAACACATAGAACAGATTGAATTCATGATTGAATTCATGAAAATGCTGTCTCGACAAGCGCTTAAAACTGTACCCACGGAATACGCGCTATCGATAAAGCTTCCTATTGATTGATTGATTGATTGATTACCGATTGACGTGCAGGCGCGCACACATGCACATACGGAAACGCGTGACAGAGAGACAATACAAATAAATCAATGGCCATCCTTTTGGATTTTACGTTCAGACACACATAAACACGCCTCAAGAGGCGAGGAAAACACACGGTGTGCTCCTTTGACTTGCCTGCACGTCACGAAGGGTCAGATGCAAGGATTAATTTTAGATTTTAACAAAGAATGTTCGCCTAAACAAAGCCTAACGTAAAAACACATCAGAAAAATTAGCACATAATCTGCTCAACCTTCTACTAGTTTGTGTATAGATCATGCTGTACTACTAGCTCGTATAATGATACCGTCTGCTCGTCTTTCTCTCTCTTAATTTTGACATCCCCCCCCCCCCCCCCCCTTTCTC